>NW_027249328.1:0-260604 GCF_030848795.1 Temnothorax nylanderi | reverse complement strand
ACGCACAATACTGTCTTATGTCTCAAGTCTTACAAGTGACACTTTGTACACTCGTTTAAGACTTGAGACACAAGCAGTATTGTGCGTTGCTAAAACAAAGATTTAAAGCATAAAAACACTGTCTGAAATTATAAGTCAGCTATTCTGCTCAGGCCCTGACATTGTCTAATCTTACAATGTTGACACTTTGTACACTCGTTTAGACTTGAGACACAAGACAGTATTGTGCGTTGCTAAAAACAAAGATTTAAAGCATAAAACACTGTCTTGAAATTATAAGTCAGCTATTCTGCTCAGACCAGTGTTGTTAGCAGAGTAAAAAATGTCGTAACTAAAAACCTAAATTCGTACTAAAATAGGAATTTTGGTAACTTTTAGGGGGGAAACCTGCCAAGAAGAACTCACAAAATTGCATGGGAAGCGTCCCATTTGACCACGTTGAGCTCTTGCGTCTGATTGGTATACATTTTTAGATCTAAAGGAATATGCAATAAGATGCCAGAGTCACTGAGCGTTAAGCCTTGTGTGTACACGATACTAGAAATCGGTCCGAGTTTCGGTTTAAGCCAATGAAAACTGCTGCTTTTCTGTAAGAGCTGCAAGTTGATTGCTTAAACCGAAACTTGGACCAAATTCTAGTATCGTGTACACAAGGCTTTAGAGCTGCAATTTGATTGGCTAAAGCCTTGTGTCTACAATGCTAGAACTGCGTCCAAGTTTCGGTTAAGCCAATGAAACTGCTGCTTTTCTGTAAGAGCTGCAAGTTGATTGCACTCACTCACACTTGCACTCACTCACAACGACCGGTGCCTAGACATTTTCCTCTGAGTCAAGCTTTATAAGGAAAGTCGATCCTCATTGGATATCGCGCGTCACGTGCGACGTTAATCGCGCTAGTGCGCTGAAGCCATAAGTAGCGATTTGACGTGATTGGTTCTTACCGTTAGGTCCCACCAATCACGTCAAATTGCTACTTAGCTGCTCAGTGAGCGGTTGCGCTCCTGGATGCGTGTATGCGGGTTGCAGGGGCAAGCTAACATTTTAAATAACAGCAAACTTAATTAAAACAGAAATAACAGAATCCATACTATATTGTCCATATAAAAAAAATCACACCTTGTACAACTTTTTTTAAGTACATGCAACATAAAAAAACACAGAATTATAGCAAGTGAGAATTTAATTTTAAATATACTGAACAAATAAAAAGTTAGTATTCCATTTACTAAGAACTAAAAAACTATTGCTTTAAGAACTTACAACTTATTAAATTTGAAAAAGAAAATAAGAACACTTAGTAGTAGTAACCATGTAACAAAATATAGATTCAAACTTCTCTTAGAAACTACATAAATAGATAAATATTATCATATTTCACTCAAATATACTCAGGTTACAATTACAGCCATGAGGTGAAAGTTGTTCCTAAACTAAAATAGTTAATGTACTCTAATTTAAAGATATGTAATTAT
Source organism: Temnothorax nylanderi (assembly GCF_030848795.1). Lineage (NCBI taxonomy): Eukaryota > Metazoa > Arthropoda > Insecta > Hymenoptera > Formicidae > Temnothorax > Temnothorax nylanderi. The sequence continues at coordinate 259,132 of NW_027249328.1, read as the reverse complement.
TAAGTATGTAATTATCCTGTACTCAATTTTTCGCTTCATAAGAGATTCACTAGGAACCCATGAATGACATTCTAAATTACCTAATAGACTTTTAGAATGCAAAATAGCATCACATGTTTCCACATTCAATCTGTTTCTAGTTTTTGTTTTTATTAAGTTTAGGGCTGAGAATACACGTTCTGCCGCAGCAGAAGAATGGAAGGCTAATAATACCTTTAACCAAAACAGACAAATGTGGAAACATTGGATTACCTAAAGTATTTTTCATAGCAAAAATACTTTTCCAAAATCGTCAAAATCCCTGTTTAATTTTTTAAATCATTACATTCTGGAATAAGCCTCCATTCAAAATCTAACAAATCTCCAAACAAATCTCTTGTTCCACATTTTCTGAAGCAAGAAGTATATTGACTTTAGGTCCTAAATAGATCTCTTCTAATAAATGAAAATTTCGTGGATTTTTTGGATTAACATCATCAAGCAATGTCTTATCAAGCACATCCTTTCTTATAAAGTTTTTCAAAATTATTTTGTATAATGTGCTGAGTCTATTGGTCAACATGCATATCTTGCTTTTTTCGCTTTGAAATTCAATGTTCAGAGCATTACAATTTCCAAAAATATACGAAAGAAAGTAAAAATACGCTTTTGTGACAGCACTTCTCAAATGTCAAGAATGCTTTGAAAACTCACAAGATTTTCAGAGAGGACAGCATCTTGAAAGACAAGGATAAGCGAATTCCAATGCTGTAGAATTCTGTTGACTACACTTTACAAAACACAAAACAAATAAACAAATAAACAAATAAACAAATAAACAAATAAATAACTTTTTGAGTTCAAATATAAAACTTACTTCTAGTGATAGCCACCGAGTTTGGAAGGTTTTAAAATCTTATGAGGTTTTCGTTCAAGAAAATCTGACACTCTTCTAGAAATATTTGTCTTTGACTGCTGTTGCTAAAGAAATATATATCCTCTTGCAAAATCTTCAATTTCAGGTGGCAGCTTAGTAGCAGCTGCAGACGAACAAAGATGAAAAGAGTGACACACACATCCCATCACAAAACAAATTAGGATTGTGTCTCTGAAATGTGCTTGAACTCCTTTTATATTGCCCATCATTACACTCGCATTGTCTGCAGCAAAACCAAGCATTTTTCCACTGGAACTTTATGCTTGTTTAAAAGTTCAATGACTGCATTGTACAGACTTTCAGCAGTACAGCTATTTACTTTGATCAAAACAAAAAAAATGGTCGTAATCATTTTCTTCAAAAAAAACGCATACAACTGCCAATGATTTGTTGGAAGAGACATCCGTTGTTTCATCAATAATAAGTGAATATCCTACTGACTCAATAGCTCTTTTGTTATAATTTCTATTGCTTCTGGTTGAAAGCAGTCTGTAGTGATGAGAGTAGCTTTCTTCTTGCAATGTTCATATCTTTTAGTGTTGAATGTCACTACAGACAGACAGTAAAAATTTAGGGAAATGATCCATGAGTAAAAAAGGTAAATTATGCTCATGTAAGAACAAACACATTTGAATTCAGCTGCACGGGCTTTGGCTTCTCTAGTTCTTAATTCTATTTTTTTGCATCAGAATAAATATTTGTAATTTTGGTAGGTTTGTTTTCTTCTCATTATTTTATGAAAAATCTGTTAGTTGTGGCGTTCGAGATGAGTAATACCCTTTATAAGATTTTTTGCAAACTTTACAATAAATCCTTCCACTTTCTTCTTCACACCAGTTTCCTACTTTACTCTTCCACTCCTGTTTAAACTTCTGTTCATACTTTTTTCTTTTTCGAGTGTTTGGCCTTTTAGTTTTGAATCAACAGAAGCATTTTGAATCTCAGTATCTGAAAACTCAATATCTGAGGCTTCAATATCTGAGATCATTCCTCATGATGTGCCACCTCATCATGCTCTGTACCTTCACCAAGAGTGGAGAACTGTTATTCACTGGCTCAGGCTCAATATTTTCTTTATTAATAAAACTATTTAGCTCCACAGCTTTAAGTGCTTCATTGCTTGAGCCAGCTTTTGGTTCTCGTATTAGCCACCTATATATTAAATAAAACAGTTTATTATTAACTTATTCATTCAAAATAAAAATGTATACTTACTTATCCATTCTATGTATCAAAAAGTACAAATAAGATATCCTAAAATCTTAAAAAGGAGAGAAAACTAGTTACATTTTAAGTTAGGTTATAACATTTAACTTTTTGACATAAACATTTGTCGCTAGTCGCTATTGGGCGCATTCAGTACTACGACCGCTCACTGAGCACTCAGGGAGCGCTCGCATCTGATTGGTATATTCCTTTATGCTGCGTTCCCACTATACGCGTCGCGCGTCGCGTCACGACGCCGCGTCATGAGTTATCCAATCAAACATTCCATTTTATTACGTTATTTGTGACGGGATCAAAATGGGATGTTTTGATTGGATAACTCATGACGCGGCGTCGTGACGCGACGCGCGACGCGTATAGTGGGAACGCAGCATTAGGGCTCAGTCACAATAAAAGGAATAAGGAATAGGATAAAGGAATAAGGAATAAGGCATGTTGCATCTCACTTTAATGTACGTGTACTGAAGTGAGATGCGACATTCCCTTATTCCTTATTCCTTTATCTTATTCCTTATTTTGTCATTGTGACTGAGCCCTTAAGCCTTGTGTCCACGATGCTAGAAATCGGTCCGAGTTTCGGTTATAAGCCAATGAAATTGCTGCTTTTCTGTAAGAGCTGCAAGTTGATTAGCTTATAACCGAAACTCGGACCGATTTCTAGCATCGTGGACACAAGGCTTTAGACCTAAAAATGTACATCAATGGGAGCTTTCCAGCAAGCGACACAAGTCGACACGAGTGTCGTTTTGTCTTTGTTACTCATTGCTAAAAAAGAAAGATAGAACGACGTTCGTGTCGACTTGTGTCGCTTGCTGGAAAGCTCCCAATGTCATCAATCAGATGCGAGCGCTCAGTGAGCGGTCGTAGTACTAAATGTATCGAGTGGGGTCCGATTGACCACGTTGCTAATTGGTCAAATTAAAATAAAATCTTTCAATTGGTCGGTACAGCAGAAAATACCTAGGCACAGGTCGTTGTGGTCAATTGTAACGTGGTCAAACGGGACGCTCCCAATGTATCCATTGACGTTTGAAACTAGGATATTTGTGTTAAAAATTTACACTATTGCCAAATTCAGCAATTGTTTTTTAATTTACATTTTTACGTTTACAGAATAAAATAAAATTTTAATTTTATTTTAAATATTTAAAATAAAATTAGGTTATACGTAAAGTCGTAAAAATGTAACAAATATAAAAAAGTGGTAACGACGTAATAAACAGACACAGTTCGTAATAAAAATATTACAATTGTAATGATGCTAACAACACTGGCTCAGACACTAACTCATATACATGTATGTGTTGGTGTATCTGTGAGCACATCTCGTGAGATATAAGGTCTGTTTTCTGTTGCTTGCACTGCTGAACTAGTGCACTCTAGTGCACTTTAGTGCACTAGTTCAGCAGTGCAGCAACAGAAAACAGACCTTATATCTCACGGATGTGCTCACAGATACACCAACACATACATGTATATTGAGTTAGTGTTGGTGACGCCGCCATGACAGGACTGGACGCCATGGCGCCATCTGCCCCGAGTTTTACACCAAACATTCCTAATTGTATGTACACTGGGATCCAAAGATGCCAACTCTGACGTTGTCGCCCGCTGCCTGCACGAGTGGAGGGGATAGCGTATACACAACGAAGGAGCGTGTATGCACATATTACATACGTGTGCGCTCGGCGCTCGGTCAGCTTCGGGCGGTAGAAGAACGCAGACATACACTTCGCTGTCCTTTTCTTTCCCTATAGCTATAACTATAGCTGATGTGCCATGTGACCATATATCTCACCGCCGTAGAGTTAGCAGACAAATTGAATATTTTTGAATTATTCTTTTTCATATAATTTGGGAATCATTTGGGGAAGTTTGGGAAAATTGTTTAAACATTTGGGAAAGAATAGATTTTTTGTTATTAACAAAATTTATCGAGCGTCAAGTTAGCAGATAGCGACTATGTTTAATGTTTATTATAAATGGAATCGATTGAAATCATTTGGGGATGACATCTTCATTGTATTTTTATTTGGGAAAAGTCGCTTTTTTGTAATTTAAATAAATCTTTGTATTAATGTTCTTTTTCGCTGCACTTCTACACTAGTACAACAAGTGAACTTATTGCACTAGTTTAGAAGTGTAGCGAAAAAGAACAGACCATTATCGGCAGTAGTGTGAAAATTCGACATGACAACATACTCCGAAAAGAAAATTTGTAGATGTTATTTTCTTCATTTTGTTGATAGGATTTGACGTATTTCACTAAGAAGGAAGTCTTACAGTGAGTACTATCAACAAGATTGATATTTTTGTCTATTGAGCATAAATTTCCTCATATAATTTATCTTATTGGACTAGACTGTTAATTATTATATATGCAAAATTGTATTTACTCTTTCTTGAATAGTGCACATCAAAAATTCAAGGAGCTTGCTCCAGAGAAAGTTGGACACAACAAGAATGCTAAGCCAATGTCCAAGATCTTGCAGTATCCCGAATTGAGAGTGAATCCTTTCGACGACAAGATCTGTAAGGTCTTCAGGTCTAGTCAGGATGGCGACTGTACCTTCGAAGATTTTCTGGATATGATGTCTGTATTCAGCGATGCTGCTCCAAAGGCTGTGAAGGCTGAGCACGCATTTAGAGTATTCGGTAAGCCGCCAGTTAATTATTCACGATGTTCTGAAATCCTCTTTTTGGTGACAAAATCTTATTTCCGAAGATTTCGATGGTGACGATATCCTCGGTGTGGGAGACTTACGACAAGTGGTCGACAGATTAACCGCGCCCCAGAGATTGAACGATAGCGACATGCAACAGCTTCTTCAGTATATCCTTGACGAAGCTGATCTGGATGATGACGGAGCACTCAGCTTCGCCGAGTTCGAGCATATTATAGAGAAGAGCAGCGACTTTTCTAAGTAAGACGCTTCGCCAGATCACAATTATAAAGTAATAATTTTACTCGCATTCGCCAGTAACGTCAAAATCTTTTTGCAGGAGTTTTCGCATTCGTTTATAAAAGTGAATGTCGTTAATGACGAACTCGCCCATGAAAGACTGAACATTAATCGACATTTCATTATAATAGCAGACATGGGCCTAATGCATACTTTGGAAAAAGGAAAAATCATGATCAACGTTTGCTGAATGTGCCAGGGCTCTATAATTTGGTCTAAGTCAGATCTTGATCTTTTTTTTAATTTTTTATCGAGCTTATTTATTTGTAAGATTATAGTAGGACCACGTAACCACGAATATAGATCTCTTAGTTTAAAAATATCATATAATGCTATAACTAAACTGCCAAACACAGTGATATTATTAAAACATATATATGATGCTCCAATTTAACGAAGAGAAATCACGTCTCTTCTCGACCAGTATACAAGGATTTTTAAAAGATATACCTTATGTAATGAAGTTGAATAAATGCCCAAGTTTGACGTAGTGAAGTCATCATGTCAACTTGCTCCAGTTGGAAGACAGAAAATTCATTTTCAGTATAAACTTCCACAGGTATATTTAATAAGCGCATTTAAAAAATACATACCCGTATTGAAATATATTATTTCAAAACTTAGTTTTGACAGTATATATTTATGATCTTGTCTATATATTATAATAAAAAACTATATAACATCTCTTGTCTTATAAATAATAATAATGCTAAAAAGCTATCTAGTTTTTTGCTTATTTACTTTATTACAAAAATCACCAATCCACTGTTACAACATCCTGTGTATTGTAAGGGCCTGAGCAGAATAGCTGACTTATAATTTTAAGACAGTGTTTTATGCTTTAAATCTTTGTTTTTAGCAACGCACAATACTGTCTTGTGTCTCAAGTCTTACAATGTTGACACTTTGTACACTCGTTTAAGACTTGAGACACAAGACAGTATTGTGCGTTGCTAAAAACAAAGATTTAAAGCATAAAACACTGTCTTGAAATTATAAGTCAGCTATTCTGCTCAGACACTAACGATATCCCATTTGATATTATATAAAAACGATAATTCACCACAATATTCATGGAATTCAGTCGCGTGTAATAATTACGATAATTCCTTTGTGTAAACGCGATTTTGTAGTAACTTACGATAATTTACTCCGCGTAAACGAGTGAATTATCGTAAGTTACTGCAGAAGTAACGCTCGCGTAAACGTAGTATGTGTCCATTAAGTGAACATACGTATATATTTTATGAATTAACACGAATTGCTTTCCCGTCAAGAAATATTCCTCAAATAGTATGTTAAATATGAATACTAACCTCTTCACGATAAAACATTTTAAACTTAATTAATTATTGCAGTTTATATATAATCTTAAAATTACATATATGTAGAGATACACACATATATATATATATGTCCCATAAAGCACAAAATGTTTTTAAAATATTTTTTAAATATTTTTTAGGAAGATTAAAATAATTCACAAAAATATTTTTTGAATGTTTCTATGTCCGCCAGATCATGTCAGAAAAATATTTTCAAAAATATTTTTATAAGATTGCAAATAAATATATTTAATAATATTTGTAAAATCTTTTAGAAATATTACTTCAAAAAATAAAATATGTTTAACCCAATAAGTAATAATTGTGTTTCATGTTTGAAAGATTTTTTTAATATCTGTAAAGTATAGGTACATCTTTTTTTTTTATATATTTGAAAAATATACATATCTATCTTGTGAATGTCATGATTTTGCTTCGCCAGAGACCTGCTTATATTAGCCCTCAACTGAAATTTACTTACGAGTTAGTCTTACCATTATGCGCCGCCTAGCAGCGTCGTTCCAAACTAGCACGGAAAGATGCGCTATCATGCATCTTTTAATTAAGAATATTTCATAATATTTCAAAAATATTTGAAACAAGATTTTAGAACCAATAATAGATTTAAAATATTTTTAAATATTTTGGAACAAGATTATAAAACAATAAATATGTTGATTTAAATTAATATTTCAAAAATATATTTCAAATATTTAAGAAAATATTTCCTGGGTGATAAAGAAGAACATTTTTATAAATATTTTTAAAAGATTCTCAAAATATTCTTAAAAATGTTATCACAAAAGGTTTTTTAACTTTTTTAAAATATTCCTAAAACCATTTTAAAATATTTCTTGCAATATTTTTATAGAAATATTCAAAAATATTTTTTGAAAACATTTTGTGCTGTATGGGGTGTTCATTAAGTGAATACACGTAGGTATATATGAAGAAAATAACATGTACAAATTTTCTTTTCGGAGTATGTTGTCATGTCGAATTTTCACACTACTGCCGATAATGGTCTGTTCTTTTTCGCTACACTTCTAAACTAGTGCAATAAGTTCACTTGTTGTACTAGTGCAGAAGTGCAGCGAAAAAGAACATTAATACAAAAATTTATTTAAATTACAAAAAAGCGACTTTTCCCAAATAAAAATTACAATGAAGATGTCATCCCCAAATGATTTCCAATCGATTCCATTTATAATAAACATTAAACATAGTCGCTATCTGCTAACTTGACGCTCGATAAATTTTGTTAATAACAAAAAATCTATTCTTTCCCAAATGTTTAAACAATTTTCCCAAACTTCCCCAAATGATTCCCAAATTATATGAAAAAGAATAATTCAAAAATATTCAATTTGTCTGCTAACTCTACGGCGGTATATATCTCGAGATTCTTGAGAATCGCGTAGGGGTGCGTTCGGGGAGCTTGCTACCGCGCTACCAACGCTAACGCTATTAACTCCGTTCATGGAGCCATGATAGCGCTAGCGAATGCGAGCTCCATGAACAGCAGTAGCGTACTTAATAGCGTAGCGTTTCGTAGATCCCTGCGCCGCCAAATTTGAAAAGCTGAGTTAATAGATGCTGCTGTATTAATTACTTCTTTAATATTTTCAGGGCAGAAGTTGAGAGTAGTATGTGTGTAAATGAATATGATTCATTCGTAGTAAAACAACTTAAAGAAACTATTTTACAAAATATAAAAAAGCGATTTTAAATTTATGAAACTCATGTTTGCGGAGCACTTCTGGATCCGACTCTTTAAAGTGTTAGAGGTGTTGCTGAATATCTCGCAGACAAGCAGCAATCTCCTGAGAAATTTTTAATACATGTATATGATCTACAAAATGGTTCCCCTGAATATTAGAAGTGAGCAAGTTAGATTATTTTTATATTTTATTTATTAACATTAAGGATGCGCTCGGGGAGACGCTATTAGCGCTACCTAGCGCTACTGGCTGTTCGCGGAGCTCTATGATAGCGCTACCAAACGCTGTCGTGACGTCATTACTGGTAGTGTTATACGTCATAACTGCTCGCTACCAACGCTCTTCCTTCCGAGGTAGTGCATTAATAGCGTTAGCGTTTACAGGCTCTATGAACAGCGCAATAGTGAATGGTAATGAATTGTTGTGATTGTTTATTTGAAGAAAAAGCTTTGCGTGTGCACACGTATTGTAAATATCGTATTAATTACGAAGTTACAAATATGGATTATATAGAAACAGATATATATATATATATATATATATATATATATATATATATAAAATATATTTATATAATAATTTTCTTTTTCAGCGGCGGCGGAATTGGCGGGTGATAATTTATCGAAATAAACAAAAATAGCAAACAATAAATACTCAGCACTTATTTTCAAAATACGATTATTTCATTAGCATTACTAATGTCTTTTCTTTCACAAAAGAAAATAAAATTTATCTTAAAATGTTATTCCTGACCATCATACGTAACAAAAATAAAATGTAATTCAATTGTATAACCATCAGATATCAGACTTCTTTCTCTCTTACTTATTAAATATTTTTTCACATATTAAGTTGTATAAATAATATGAACATACTTAATGTAAAACTTATTTTACTGACTTTAAATACATATCTTTCATTAATTTGAAATTACCGTAAATAAATAATATTTTATTAGATTTTGATGGTGATAACGAAGAACGTTTTCCTGTGATAAGCAAACCTGCAGAAGAAAACGCGCATTCAGATGCTGAACTTGTAATCGGTATGGCATAAATGCAGCATACCAATAATTTGTACAAATTCGACAGTGACAACTTCATTCCACCATTGTAGAGGATCTTCGATAATAGATTCTGACATATGTAAATACTTTTTAACTTCGACAAGACCCGCGGAAAACAGTTAAATATGAACTTTATATGGACCTTAATAAAATCTCCATTTAAATTTTATTTGATTTAAATTAATGCTGAATAACTGCATTAATATGGCTCATATTTGTTCTATATATAAAACTTAATTAAGAATATAAGAAGAAATGCCGATATACATTTCGATTAAAAATCTCGAACATATGAATACATGTCGTATATTCTTAATCGACGTGTATACTCGTACGTATGTTTCGTAGTATACAAAGTATATATACGTACTTCTTACAGTATCATTTCATCATCAAAATATTCGTATTTAATTTGGCTTAATAAGGATTTAATTAGCTAATATATTCAATTTAAATATTAATCTTATTGAAACCATATATGAAATTAATAAGTTGTACATTTTATTCAAATTTCATTAAATTCAAATAAAACTTTTATATGTTCTTAATATGTTGAATTCAAATAAGACCTTTATATGTTCTTAATAAGTTCTAAATCTAATTTAAATTTAATTAAATTCAAATAAGACCTTTATACGTTCTTAATGAGGCTTTTAAGGCACAGCGCGCGCGCACCTGGGGCTGGATCCTTGAATTTATTCGCAAGAAAAACGTATGCGGAAATTCTGCTCTTATAAAAAAGTTGCAAGTTGATTAACTAAAAGCCATGCGATCAACTTGCAACTTTTCTGTAAGAGTAGAATTTGCGCATACCTTTCTCTTGCGAATAAATTCAAAAATCCAGCCCCTGTTGTAGCTTGCCGAAATTTTGCGGTTTCAATCAACAGGCAATGTTTTTCAAACGTTTTGTAATATGTGTTTAAAACTGATTTTCAAATATTTTTCAAACGTTTAAAAAACATTGTCTGCTAATTAGGATAATAATGGGATTAGAGAATATGGTATCAACAGAGAATGAGTTATAAGATAAAAAAAACGTTTATAAATTACAATTATTGTGTTTATATTGGTTTGCTTTAAATCCAGTGGTACAAAAAGAAGATAAGTAAACTTCTGATAAAATTAACGAAATGCGCAACACTTGCGCAGTAATCGAATACATAAAAACAAATATTAATCGCTAGCAACAAAAAGATTGATGCAGTTGCACAAAATATTAATCACCATAAAAACCAAGAATACAATTTGCTAGCTCAAAAGAATAAAAATAGAGACATTTTTTATATACTTAATCAAACTGAACCCTTATGGAAAAATACACTCAACTTTTGGTGTTAACCGTTAAAAAAACACCATAGAAAAACTCTTAAAGTTGGGTGTGATTTCGGACCATTTGAAGGTTAACCATCATTTGAAGGTTAATCTTCAATTGGCGGTCCGAAATCACACCCAACTTTAAGAGTTTTTCTTCGGATGATGGTTAACCTTCAAGTGATAGTTAACCTTCAATTAATGATTAATCCTTAAAAAATGACGGTATAAACCCTAAAAATATGAACCCTCAAATGAAAGTAACAAATATGGCGTTCCAATGAGAATCTCTTAAGGAGGGTGGTTAGTCAAATCAATTTGATAAGAATTAGTTCAATGGAGAATATTCGTCTATGGGAATCTGTCGTCCATATATGCCAAAGTTGAAGATAATCGTCTGCATGGTTGTCGAGTAATTAATTATTGAAGTTATACTCTTGTCTCTCTCTTATACACGGGCGACACAGCAAAAATGTTACCTAACCTGTAATGTAACTCTCGAAAGCACATTAAAAATGATAATAATTTAGTGAAAATAGGTGCAAATAACTCTTTACATATTTAGGAAAAACTTTCTCGAAGACTGAAATGATTCGTCTTTATAGTTATCAAGAAATTGTAAAAATAAAAAAACAGGACCACATTTATTATTTCCACATTTCAATGTGGATAATAACGTATTTGGGTTTCAATTGTACAAACAACTCTTTTTAAACCTTAAGAAACAGCAATTAAATGCATTCCACATATTTATTTGCTAAAATTCGTTTATTTCACGCGACGAAAATCTAACCTATATGCTTTCCCCCTGCCGTGCCGCCTGCCTCGCACCGAGAACTAACCAACCTCCTTAAGGACTCCGCTCGCTGAACCGGATTCCTCGCCTCGATCCTCCCTCTCGGACGCTAGCTGCCGCAGCTCTCCCTTTCCTGGCGGTGAGCTCTCCCTGGTGATCCGACTCTCGCTCGGTTAGTCTCCAGAACACGCGCCGCAACGATCAATCCGTCAAGAAAGAAATAACGGACTCGACACGTTCGAAGAAACGCAAGCAAGTGCGGCCATGACACCTAACGAGTGAGGAAGGAGGCGGGGGCTCTTTGAGAGTGGCGACTCGCGCGTCGCGCCATCTAATGTGAAACGATCGGGCGTTGTAAAACGCGAAAAGAATTCGAGCGCAATATCTGAACAAATTATTTAATTTTTAATAAGTCCAATTATTAATATTTATTTTCATAATTGAACTTATTTTTTATTTTGATAAATGTAAATACAAATATCTTATTGTATTAATATTTAATATTAATAATTTAATTAGTTGCTTAATTTAACTTCTTGTTTAATAAATGAGCGGATGTAGTACTGAAAATGTACCTATTATATAATATTTTAATTTTCAAAATTGTCAAATTACAAACAGGAATTTTGTTGTGACTTTTACAGTTATAAAGTAACTATTTAATGGAAATGGAAGCATAAAAAAATTAATATTGTAACGCAATTATTATAATGCTCAAATTATAAAATATTTACATTATCCATGTCTGCCAATACAATATAATTTTTTATTCATATTGCATTCTATATAATGGCAATGTTATTATATATTTGACAGGCAAATCAAAATAGCTTTGAATCGATATCGAAATGATGAAATATCCATGTCTTAACAGAAAATACATAATTTGCCTGTTTTTCGATACATATATATTTAAAATGATTAAAAACCCACATAGCATGCATATCAAAAAGACGTCCCGAAGATATCCCGAGAAGATATCCTATCTCCTAAATATATCTTCGGGATATCTTCTGGACGTCTTTTTGATATGCATGCTATGTGGGAAGCCAATGACCTACATAACTAAAACTGAAATTATAAAATATATGTACGATGTAGACAGTATAAAATAATTAACATAATTAAACATGCAGATTTGTGGTTGATAATGACAAAATTCAATAATAAACCTATAACCTAACAGACTACAACGCAAGACTAACATAACTCGCAGGTTTATTAAAATCTTATGAATCACAATTTTTGATTAAATATGAATATATGATGGGTCAATGGGAACACTTTCAATTAAATAAAAATTTAATTTGGGTGTTAATTAAAATTTTATTTGTTTCAAATACAAATAAAATTTGAACTCAGGATGGTTAGATGCTTATTAAATATTAATATGATCCATATATGCGCCTGGACAAGTTAAATCCAATAGCAAGATCTTATTTAAATTTAATTTCGATCCAAATTTGGAACATATTTAAATTTAATTACTTTTATATTCAATATTTGGTTTTTATTTGAGTTTAATTTCGTTCATATAAATGACTAATATAAACCATATTTAAAACATATTTAACTCTTTTCCGCGGGGAATAGGATCTTCAGGAGGAATAATACTTGTATGTTTCGCAGCCAACTCCAATCGTAATTTTTTAACTCCAAGAAGCTCACATGACTTATTAGGATAATCTGCTTCTTTATTAGATACCTATTATGAAAAAGTAAAACTAAACATGAGAATTTATAACTTATATATATATATCATAAAAATAATAATCTTATATTTGGTGATTAATATAGAAGCTGTTGCAAATATAAACTATATGTAAGACTTATATATACTAGGCTTATAATTACAATATTAAACCTAGATTTTGTAAATCTAGATACTGTAAATTACCTAGACTAGGTATTGCTTAGATATATAGTTTATAAAAACTGTAATAAAAGTTATATATAGCTTAATGGACAAAATTTATATACACTAATTTTTTCATTGTATTAAAAGTATAAATTAATTTTATATAGCATATAATCAAATGGAACCGAATATGGATATATATTATTAAAAAATATATTTAATTATATTTCTCATTTTATATATAAAAACAATGTCACTCAATTGGACAATAAGTTTTACTAGAACAAATATTTTTGTTAAAATATGATCTAATCTAAAACGTCGCTTAAGTGCTCATCTACAATAGGTGTTTTAAGCCCTAAGCCCTAAAAATTGACCAATCACAGTCAATTATTCTCTTCAAATTCAATTGTGATTGAACAAATTCTTAAGGCTTAGGGCTTAAAACACCTATTGTAGATGGGCACTAATGTTAATAAATAAAATATAAAAATAACCATTTCGTGGATCATATATATTAAAAATTCCTTAGGAGATTGCTGCTTGTCTGCGAGATATTCAGCAACACCTCTAACACTTTAAAGAGTCGGATCCAGAAGTGCTCCGCAAACATGAGTTTCATAAATTTAAAATCGCTTTTTTATATTTTGTAAAATAGTTTCTTTAAGTTGTTTTACTACGAATGAATCATATTCATTTACACACATACTACTCTCAACTTCTGCCCTGAAAATATTAAAGAAGTAATTGATACAACAGCATCTATTAACTCAGCTTTTTAAATTTGGCGGCGCAGGGGTCTACGAAACGCTACGCTAGTATACGCTACTGCTGTTCATGGAGCTCGCATTCGCTAGCGCTTAGAGTTCCTCTAGTAAAGGTGCGTTCGGGGAGACGCTATTAGCGCTGACAACGTCATTCTATCTCTGTTACTTACTGAAAGTTGAACAAGGACAGAGCACGCTCATAGCGCTAAAAGCGCGCTCCGCGAACCCAGCCTAAGAGTTAGGACACCCCGGTCTGACTTCTGATTGGTTCCGCCATTAATGGGGAAGACGTTAGTGGGAGTGAGACAAAGCTATAAGTAGGAGTGAGACAAAGACCCATGAAAAGTACGAGTGGGGAGGCTGTCTCTCTCGATCGTTCGCATAATTCCCCATTAATGGCGGACGGTGTCCTAACTCTTACTAGAGGAACTCTACTAGCGCTATCATGGCTCCATGAACGGAGTTAAGGGTCGACAAGAGTAAGAGTGGAGACCTCTGTCGGCCGGTCGGGAATTACGGATTCGTTTTTCCCAAAGTTTAGCCAAATTAATTAACGAATCTCATTAAACTTATGCTCGTTTTAATCAGTAAGATCAGCCGCAACCCGCTACAGAGCCGGATTTTGGAAAAAGGATCGAAATAAAATTTATAATAAATGTGGGGAAACGCGCAGCTAGCAACGGGTCAGGTTGGGTCAGCTGCGAGTCCGTATTTTATTTATTATAAATTTTTAAGAGCCAAAATGCAAAATCCGGCTCTGTAGCGGGTTGCGGCTGATCTTACTGATTAAAATGAGCCTAATTTTAATGAGATTCATTAATTAATTAGACTAAACTTTGGGAAAAATGATTCTCACTAGTAAGAGCAGCTCATGGGGAATTTCCGTGGTAACATACTGACAAGGGCTGTGTTCAGAGGTGCCAATGGTACTGTTTTGCCCGCTGCCTGCGCGCCTGGTGGGGACACGCACACAGCTGACGGAGCCGTGTACGTGTGCGCTGGGCGCTCGGAGGCGACTCGGCGCGGCTCGACCAGCTTCGGGCGGGTAGAAGAGCGCAGACATACACTCGCGTTGTAGCATAGCCATAGCCGGTTCGAAAGTCGTATGCGTTAGCGCGTCGGCTGACTATGGCTCGTCTATTATGTCTCGCGTATCCCTTTTGATGTTGATTTATGAATAAAATATATATTATAACATTGCAGATGACAATAAAATATCCCTTCCCACACTAGACGCGAAACACTATCGTTTGTGTCTTAATTATTTAAAAGTAATGAAACTAATAACAAAAAATGTTAGTAAAATTGATCAATTACATAAATGATATCTAATGAAATTATATTATTTTTATTTTGAAAATAAACTATATAAAAGAAATAAAAAACAGAAAAAGCGTAAATAATAGAAATCCACTCTTGACCAATACCCAGATAACACAAGCATTTTCTACGAATATTCTATAAATATTTTTCGAGAATATTAGAATATTCCCACAATATGCTAATAAGATGGAAATAATGTTTTATGAATATGTATAGAATGTCAAAATAGGACTAGTTTATTATTAAAAAATAGATTGAAAGAATATTCTGTATTACATTCAAGGAATATAAAAAGAAGCTTTGTAGAATGTCAAAATGGAACCAGTTTTAATATTGAAAAATAGATTGAAAGAATATTCTGTATTATATTCAAGGAATATAAAAAGAAGCTTTTTAAAACTATCTGAATAATGTTTATAGAATGTTCCAAAAATACGTCATCCAAATCGTACAGCAGATGTTTATGGAAATATATGATAGGAAAGAAAGTAAGGAAAGGTATAAAGTGAGAATTAAAATGTTTTATCATATATATATATATAGGGGAGACCGGGGCTAAACCGCCAGTTTTTTTTCGGTGCCGATTTTTAACAAGAAAATAAATAATTTTAATTAAATGTGGTGTACCACTGTAAAGAGTGAACCTTTAGCTACAAAATTTATATAGGAAATTTTTATCTATGTTGCTTTGTTTAACCGGTATAGAGCAAAAACGACAACGGTGGAAAAATTGAAATCTCAAAAATGCCGGGGTTGAACCGCCACCCCCCTGGGGCTAATCCGCCACATTGCATTTTCAATACATATACGTACATCTAATCCTGAAAAATGATAGGATACATTTTAATAATTGTTTTTTAAGAGAAAAATATAACAATTTATTTAAAATTTTTATGCAAAACATTATTAAAAAATAATTGTTTTACCTATTCCATAAAACAATTTAGGCACGTGAATACAGAGGTTAACCAAATCGTAAACTCCCCAACGGCACGTCACATTGTCAACGCGGGCAACCACGGGGAATACGCGTGACGGCTTTCCGGTGCCATAGGATCAGCGCGGACCCTCGAGCAACCTAACCAAGCCGCGTTTCTCGCGGGGGAGCGATAAATAGCGACAGGGGGGTTAGAAAAGCTCGCGGTGGAGCGCGACCATTTTACCGACTCGACGGCGTCCTCGCGCCGATTCCTCGACGCGCCGACGACGACGACGACGACGACGGCCATGACCACCACGACGACGACGGCCACGACCACCACGACGACGACGGCCACGACCACCACGACGACAACGGCCACGACCACCACGACGACGACGACGACGACGATGACCACCACCGACACCACCACCACTACAACGGCGGCGACAATGACGCCGAGACGATGCGGTCGCACGCGCGACTGTCACTGACACAACGACCAACAACGACGATTTACCGCGGCCGGGAGTCGGGACGATCTACAGCGCGCGCGGCATGTCAACTCTTGCGCGGAAATCGCGGGATCTCAGAGCCGTGCCGTACCTCGCCGACGTGCCGTGAGCGTGAGCGATCTCGAAAACAACGGTCCGCCATCTTCGGTCGGCCAAAACACCCGTTTTGCGATGATACGTGCGTACCATTTCCCTCCTACACAAACTGACGCACGTGCAAGGGAAGACAGAATCACGCTCGAGGGAAACTTAACCTGAAATCGTCGTGAGCTGCAGTCGTGCGCCCGGCGCGCCACAGTGACGAGACTGGCGGACCAACCCCGGGTGCTTACTGGCGGATAAGCCCCAAACATAAGTTTCAGGTTTGATCGCCCACGAAATATTAGACATCAACGATAATGAAAAAACTACACTGGATTCGTGTTCAGCATGCATTACTCTTTATAATCACGTACCTCGAGATTTGGAGAGCAAACATTATTGCAGATATTACAATATTTCCACGCGCAGAAAATTTCACTTTCACCTTCCGAAAACACGTTTGCCCTCGTAAAAATCATAACACGGCAGGTAACCTGCCGAAACTCCGTTGGTTACATGGGTACTATAAGCAGCGTTTACAATGTTAATAGCGAGTTCGCACAATATACAGGTTCCGAGATATTTGATTTGGCGGTTCAACCCCGTTGGCGGTTTAGCCCCGGTCTCCCCTACCCATACAGCACATGATATCTTTCGAATGTTCTGTACTCGTACTGTACATGTACGTACCGTATATAATATACCTGGAACATTTCTATAACATCTCTAATAGTACATTATTTTTCGTAAATTCTCAGGATGTACTTGTAATATCTCAAAGTAGTACATTATTTTTCGTAAATTCTCAGGATGTACTTGTAATATCTCACAGTAGTACATTATTTTTCGTAAATTCTCGTATACTACTCAGAATATATAAATTAATACTGATCAGAAGATAAAGTGTCCGCTCGCGGTGTGTTGCTTTCACCGACGACGCCGAATCGGCTAAGTCCGAAGGCGGCGTGTTGATGCGCGCGCTAGGCGAGCCGAAGTCGCCCCGATGAGAGTCGATCGGGCACGAAGCCACGAACACGAAGGTCGGACATCTTGTCGAAGTTGTGTCGTGCACGCAAGCGAGAAGCGCGCGAGGACAATAAACGATCCGCGAGTGCAAGAAACGGCTGTTCATGTGCGCGACGGTCTCGTCGACATAGGCCTTCCGCGGCTTCTTTGGCCCCGTCTTTATTAAGGTAGATACAGCGTTGTCGTGAGTCAAAATAGAGCACTCGAAAAATTTTTTTAATTAATGTATTACAAAATGTATATTTGGTATCACCTTGTTCCGTGCAACTTCTAGTCTCCAGAAATGTATAATAACACCATATAATTAATCTCAGATACAGGTAATTAATTAAAAACGAAGTGTTTTACACAGGGGTACCAACTTCACATTTGTCAAAACGACTGTAACAAAAATCTAAAAAATTGGGTGCAATATAGTCGTAAGTTTCTCAACTATCAAAATAATGATAAAAAATGACTTTCTGAAAGTTTTGGGTCATTAATTCTGATTATTTTGACATTGGCGCCGACAGTGAGGTTAGGTTGTAACCGAACGATGTATAATCGGGTCACGGGACGCTCTGTTTTGCCCTCTGAGTCATCGGTCGCCACTCGGTTTATCCTCAATCTACCGAGAAGGTACGTATATACGAACTTATGGTTAACTAATTTGTTTAAACGATCCCCTTTTCAGATTCTTGACCGGGGTGCCCACTCTCCATCGCCTCCTCTCGGATCATCACTGCTAATCACCAGCCTCGGTCAACGTAATATCGAGATGGCTTACCACCAGGCTAAGTCCCGATATGGTAAATTAAGTTAATTAATTTTTATTATTTTCAGGTTTTCGAGACGGGTGCCTCATCTGTGTCGCCGGCCCATGGATCACCGCTGCTGAACGCCCACCAGGATCCCCGTATACACAAGATGGCTGACCACCGCTCCACCGAGGTAAGTACAAGTACCTTGGTTAACTAACTTAATTGTTGCTACTTTTTTTCAGGATTTCGCCACTGGTGCCTTATCTCCGATGCCCACTGATGTAGCACCGATGATAAACTCCGACCCGGATCAACGATTATGGAAGATGGCCGACAGCCGCGCAGGTAAGTATTAAGTAATCGTTAACTCTTTTATTTTCACAAATGTAGTTTCCATTTATTCATATTCTTCGTTTTACACTAACAGGTTTTCGCTGTTACAAGTTCCGCGCAAGATGGCGGTCGCACGTCTCGCAAAGTGCGAAGTTTCACTTTTCGGTTCACTCGGACCGTTCGCCTTTTGTATCGGCGACTATTAACGCGTTTCGCGGGCGTTCCCGTTGGTTTTGGACGCTGTGGTAAACTAATTATCGTAATCCGGTAGACGGTCGCGAACTTTCCGCGACACACCGAGACACACGAGAGAGATGTTACCTATACGAGCGCCCACGAGAGACTGCCTCGAGGAATATTCCGCTCTCTGGCTCCCCACCGCCGGGAATTTCCCCCTCCATGGCGTCACGGCCGCTTTCTCTCTGAGGAATGCGCGTTACTACGCAGTACCAGATGATGTTTACCTGTTCCGGGCGCGCCAGATGTTCGCGGTGGAAAATTCCACTTGCGTACCCTTATGCGTAACATGCTTCATTACCTCCCGGGTAGTGGTTTTCCACTACTTACAATTTCCGCTTTTCGACGGCGCCGACCTATGCGCACGACTCCTACGACGTCCCTATACGAGCACCTGGACCGACTTCTCGGCGAAGATGTCCAGGTTCACTTCGCGGTGTCCGCCGTTGACGGCGACCCCCGGTGCCCGCTTCTACGACCCTCCCTGACTGTTCCCCGGCCGCGGTTCCCGTAGCCGGTGTCCGGGTATCGTTTTCGCGGACCGTGTCCCCGTAACTCGCGTCCGGGTGTTCGGATTACGACGGCGCCTGGTCCCTCGGGTGTACCAGGTCTTCCTGATGCGGCACCGCCGGCTTTTCCTCGCAGAAGACGCCTGTCCCGCTCTTTCGCCTCCTGGTGATCGGATCGCGACGCGGTTCGGCTGTGCCTGCCTCTCGTGATGCCCTGATGGGGCACAGACGGTTATTTGTCCGATAATTCCGCCCGATGGGATAGTTGGTGTCCGCGGTCCCGAAACCATCGTTCCGACCGAGGTTTCATCGCGGATTTCGCGGTACCGCATACGGAGTGATCCCGCAGTGAGAATTGTGTGTGGCTGAAGGCTTTTATTCTACGCGCTATGTCTCGATCCATGCGCTATACGACAAAATCAAATCTTTAAAGCCTAGCCGAGCACCAGTGTGCTAAACTGAAATACAAGTATGGAACGGCATAACAAAGGAAAACGCTTGTAAGCTACGTTACGAGCCATTGCTCGGCGAACTAGGTCGCGAAATAACGCTTACGTCTAACTTAGCCTAATGCGCCGGACGGATTGCGGGAACCGCAAGATCAAAACAAAGAGAATTTATTACATAAATTCCGTCCTCGGAACGCTACGTCCTCGGAACGCTACGCAAAACTTACTAACTACTCCAGGGCTTTCACCCCGTCGCCCTGGGAGTCGTCCCTGGATGAAGGACTCAAGAAGTCCTCCGAGTGGTCGTCCCGTCGTTGCTGCCGCCGACTTCTCCCCTACGGAGGAACCCTCGGGGTACCCTTTATATGGGGCTTGCGACTGGGAAGCATGCGGTTGCATACTCCCCGTCAGGCCCGAGTTACGAGTCCCATCGTGCTCGGGGCTTTGCTCTTTCATGCGGCCGTAGGCTTCACGGAGTATCGTGTGGATTCTTGTGGCCCTTGTTTCGTCCCCGTCGGGCTTACCTGCCGGCCCTGCCTCTGCTCCAATCGCCTCGAGTGGCGCTGGTGGTCCCTTCCCTAAGAGCAAAAAGTCGACTTTAAGTCGACTTGAAGTCGACTTCTACCGAAACTGACTTGGCAGAGAAGTCGACATTTTTAAGGACGAAAGTCGACTTGAAGTCGACTTGAAGTCGGCGAATGTCGCAAAAACCGTCGACTTCCCGTCATGATGAAAAGTCGACTTCCCGTCATGACGAAAGTCGACTTCCCGCCAACTTTTAAAGTCGATAAAATAAACCGCCGCGTACGTCTGGAGGTCGATTGTGTATCTTGAAACGAGGTAAAAATAACAAAAGTTAACAGATTTTATTAGATTTTGATAAATAAAATCGTAGATACGCTAATAAATTTTCTCACTTTTGTAATTTTTACCTCATTATTTCAAGATACACAATCGACCCCTTGCTGGAGGGCTAAAACTGATGCATTTCGATTTTTTTTCATATATAAAATAATTTAATTATCTAAAAAACTGTATAATTACAATCCTAATGTTTTATTCTTAATTACAAAGGCGGCCATATCTGTGCCACTTCTGCGTGCGCGGATTCCGGCAGCCACTTCTGGTAAGCTGACAATAACAGAACTAAAATTAAAACATTCCAGCGTTAATCGCGAAACAATATGCAAAATTAGCTATATAAATATATATCATATTATTATCATAATGTTGTAAATATATAATATTATATATATATATATATATATATATATATATATATATATTATTATAAATATATAATATCCACAGACTTTTATACTAGACCACTAACATCTATGGACGCACTGCCGAAAAGCTGATGCGAGTGCAAGGTGCAAGTGTTAGTGAAGGGTGCGGCCATATTGAATTAACAATAAGTCACTATCGGGTGTTCAGTTGCTCATGATGTGCGTTTATCTGCATTCGTTATTACAGTACATAACGAAGCAGGCGAATGTTTTTGTGTTAAATATTGGTACATGTTATCAATAAGTTTGTAAGTCATGCCTTCGACGTGTAGCGTACTTGGATGCCGAAATCGAACCACTACTCCTGTAGTATTAAACCCTTTCTTTTGGACATTCTGTATATGCCAGACTATTGTATAGAAATCTTGTATAAAACCACTTGTATAGAATAGTAGTATAGCATATCTTGACTAAAATCAACATGGCGGCAAGCATCACGGGCGAGATGTCTGTCAGCGGTCTAGTATTGTATAGAAGTCTATGATAATATCTAAATATTATTTTATAAATTAAAATCTCACATTTTTTATCCGAACCCCAGATTTCTAGCAGTTTGTGTTTGGACACGACTCCCTGCGACTGCAGCGTTTGTACTATTGCTTGAGTGCGTGGTATCAACCTGAAAAAATCGTATTGAATTGATGTAATCTATTCGATGAATCAACGTGAAATCAAAAGGAGATAGAATAACGATTTACCTGGCCCATGACTTGGTGATGCTCCCAGGTGTCGTCAGCAGCGACGGGACAAATCGTTTCAGCTTAGGGCACACTTGACCCTCCAAGAAGAAATACGCTAACCACTTGACACCGTCCACGGATGCTCTGTATCCATCGATGGTAGTGCCCATTCGGCCTTTCCGAATGTACCAGACACGCGGCAAATGATCTTCCCGGTTCATTGATTATATCTATAAATATCTTTATAAATAAGTAGGAAAAACATTATAAAGCAACAATTGTGATAAAAATACCTTGGCGGTGGATCAACCAATGGTTCACTAAGATGGCATAGCATGGGCGAATTTCGGCAATCATTCGGGTTCTATCATCGTGACACCTCGCATGTACATCTTATTCGTTTCGTACACCTCTTTATAAACCACCTATTCCGGACTGATTTTCCGTAGAACGCACGAAGAATGCATGAACACAGGTTCCTTCATTTCTGGTGTTCTGAAAGATGATACAGAATGGAGAGGTCGCATTCAATAGGTCTTAATTATCGATGATAATTAATAACACACCATACCTAACCTGTAAGCATGTTTCCACTTGGCCTTATCCTGATCCTCTTTTACCTCGTCGGGCAAAACCTTTCTCGCGACTTGATCCGCCATACCTGCAAGAACTATCTGGCGTCTTATCGTGTCCTGCCTCGCGGCACGTATTCCTCGCACTCGCGTAAACTCTGGTCCACTCATCTGGTCCTCCAGCCTCCTCGAGATTCGCCGCCATATTGATGATGCATGACGCGCCGCTTGACTGTTTTCCGTCTTTTTATAAGTCGACTATTTAAAAGTCGACTTTTAGTCGACTTTCCGCCATTTTTAGAAGTCGACTATTTAGAAGTCGACTTTTAGTCGACTTTTCGCCATTTTTAGAAGTCGACTAGAAGTCGACTTATAAAAGTCGACTTGCCGTCGACTTTCCGTCAACTGTGCTCTTAGGGTTTGCTATTCCTCCTCTCCGTGTGGGGCTGGTTCTGATCCTGACTGCTACCGACTCCGCCCTGCGGAGGACTACTCGGGGTGACCCCTTGCGAAGGGGCCGCGACTGGGAAGCATGCGGTTGCAAGGTACGGTCCGCGTGTTGCCAGCCCACTGACTGCGTTCGGAAACGTCACCCGAGCGCACACGAGCACACTCCCCTCTTCTTCTATCTTAGCAAGTTAGAAAGAGAAGGGAGCACACCTGAGTGACGCTTCCGATGACGCAGCCTAGCCAGAGCTTCTCTGTTAGCTACATTTTGTTTGCTTTAATATTGAATATCTTTTTATTGCAATGGTGAACTAACGTTTTTTTTTTAAATTATTCGTAATAGTTTAATTGATAAGATCTTCTGTTTTCCAAACCTCAATCTTTTTTTAAAATACTCGTAAAATCTCGTGAATTACGATTTTGCACGTCGTTCACACATA
Source organism: Temnothorax nylanderi (assembly GCF_030848795.1). NCBI lineage: Eukaryota > Metazoa > Arthropoda > Insecta > Hymenoptera > Formicidae > Temnothorax > Temnothorax nylanderi. The sequence goes on along the minus strand of NW_027249328.1, from coordinate 235,622 downwards.
CCCTAATGTAAAACTGACCAACTTTGAATGCTTATATTTCCGTAATTACGTGGTAAAAAATCGTGCATTAATTTCTGATCACGTATAATGCCTTATAGAATAACATAGTTTCATGCCAATCAAAAATCTTTGTTTTCGCTGATGCAGTATCTACCTTAATTCGGTCATTATTCGCGTATGTGCACGCGAACGAGGAAACAATCCGCGAGTGCGAGAAACGGCTGTTCATGTGCGCGACGGTCTCGTCGACATAGACCTTCCGCGGCTTCTTTGGCCCCGTCTTTATTAATTCGGTCATTATTCGCGTATGTGCACGCGAACGAGGAAACGATCCGCGAGTGCGAGAAACGGCTGTTCATGTGCGCGACGGTCTCGTCGACATAGACCTTCCGCGGCTTCTTTGGCCCCGTCTTTATTAATTCGGTCATTATTCGCGTATGTGCACGCGAGCGAGGAAACGATCCGCGAGTGCGAGAAACGGCTGTCTCCGTTCGACAGCAACGCACGACAGCACGTATACGGATACGTGTCTCGTGTGTCGTCCTAAAACGTTGCTCAAACGTTGCGTCAGCCTCTCGCTTTTGCCTTTCGTTCACTTCTACATTCGTAAAGAACGGAAAATATTGGTAAGTTTATTATCATAATTCGTAAATAGTGAATCGAGCGAGAATCGGCACAAATTAATGTCACTGTTATTATATTTTTCAGACTCGACGACCGGTGTTTCCTCCGTTTATCTTACACGGACGTATCTCGTGTGTCGTGCTGAAACGTTGCGTCAGCCTCTCGCTTTTGCCTTTCGTTCACTTCTACATTCATAAAGAACGGAAAATATTGGTAAGTTTATTATCATAATTCGTAAATAGTGAATCGAGCGAGAATCGGCACAAATTAATGTCACTGTTATTATATTTTTCAGACTCGACGACCGGTGTTTCCTCCGTTTATCTTACACGGACGTATCTCGTGTGTCGTCCTAAAACGTTGCTCAAACGTTGCGTCAGCCTCTCGCTTTTGCCTTTTGTTCACTTCTACATTCGTAAAGAACGGAAAATATTGGTAAGTTTATTATCATAATTCGTAAGTAGTGAATCGAGCGAGAATCGGCACAAATTAATATGTCACTGTTGTTATTATATTTTTCAGCTCCGATTAAAATATGGTTAGTCCATGCCAAGGAACGTATGACGAGAAACAAAGAACAAGAAAAAGAAAACGTGCCTTTGGAAAACGTGCCTTTGGAAAACGTACGTTAGATTGTAAACGATGCAGTAATTAATATGAATATTTATCTTTTTGCGTAAGAGTCAGATCAGTTTAGTAGCAACATGTTTTCTTTCTTAAAGGTTTTATTTTTTAAATGTTGGTCTTCTTTGCAATATTGTCGAGATGCTGTAGCAATATGTTTTCTTTCTTAAAAGTTTCATTTTTTAAATGTTGGTCTTCTTTGCAATATTGTCGAGATGCTGTAGCAACATGTTTTCTTTCTTAAAAGTTTTATTTTTTAAATGTTGGTCTTCTTTGCAATATTGTCGAGATGCTGTAGCAACATGTTTCCTTTCTTAAAAGTTTTATTTTTTTAATGTTGGTCTGCAATATTAGTTTTCCGTGTATAGGAATTAAGTGGAAGTGATTGATGGTATAGGATAGAGATGGACGATATTTTCATTCATGATGCGTATCGATACGATACTTTCAGACTGTATCACCCATCTCTAGTAAAGGATAAACAAAATAATAATTACTTACGCGACGTAAATGATTATATAGTTTTCCAGATAAATATGTTAATAACTACTCTTAGTTATTTAGAGAGAATCCTAAGGTCATTGCCTCACTGTGCCAGTATTATCAATGCAATTCTGCCGTAGTGACACACTGCCCGTGTTGGTCCAGTTTTGCATAGAGAACTTATTTAATATGGTTTAGCGTAATGCAAAAAAAACCAAAAATCTTTAATTTTAGTGTTATATGCGTTAGCAAAATATTAAGTATTATTTCGGATAGGTATTATTCTCGTAAGGAAAGTTTCATATTAGGAAATAAGAACCTTTAGTTAAGCGTATGTCACACGCAATCAATTTTACACTGACCGTTAAACGCCTATTTTTCTTACGTCTTACGTTTTTCAGCTAATGCACAACGAGCTGATATACTTACATTTAGAATTATTCACATTTAGATTATCGGAACATTTAAAACGTTGTGTCTGGAGGAGCAGCTTATTTGTTTACTTTTCTAAACGCGAGATGCATTCCATTTATCGCTCCTGTTTCGCGTGCTGGTTCTTGTTCCCATAAAACAGATTGCGTGCGACGACGAAGTGTTTGGCTCGCATACGTTGGAGTCAATTTGTGATACCAATTGTGTATTTGTGCAATACATACCAACAGCTCAACGAATTTTGCTTCGTCTTCTCGTTTTGTAATAGGTACCCAGATAGCAAAATGTGTTCGTTCTGAGTACATATTGTACTCACGTTTATTAAAAACATGATGGCAAGAATAGACACAGATGCGGGCTCATATGTTGCTCAGAATGCAGACATGTTATGAAATTTATAAAAGTTTACAAAATAGTGACATAATGAACACATAAATGTTCAATGAAATACTGCATATTGTGTGCATATAAAGCTCAAGAAATGACAACAATTTTAAATATTTCATACTTAATAAAATTATTTAAAAACATGTAAATAAATAAGTAAGACGTATCCAACAATTTATCAAAAATTGCTTCGCAGACCTCTGCACTATGTGATACCAGAGGTATCACTTAAGCTGATCTGCAGCAAAGAACATTGTATAATTAGGCTTCTCACAAGCTCGCCTCTTATACTAGCGCGTGATGGTTTTTGATTACGAGAAAGTGACGCGTGGTATAGCCGCGTCGCGGCAGCGTGTGGTACTAGCGCTCGCGGTAATTGTTGTAAAATTATTTCCACCAGGGTCAGCATGTGATTATCATGAGTTGGCTAAGTAACGTCAATATCTGAGCTCATATATTTCCTCATATACATGTTAACTTGTACTCATGATGTGTATCATCACAATATGATCACAAGACATACATCACATTTCGATCAATATCAGAAGATCATGACGTGATGAAATCTGATCATCAGGCATTGTTATCTGGGTATGTTTCGTCGAGAGGATGACATGTAGTCAGGTTTTTAATAGTGACGGCGGAAAGGATTATATATAACTAGCGTTTCGGCCCGCGCTTCGCGCGGGGCTCAAAGCTACCACGTAGACCTCAAAGCTAGAAAACTATAGATCTATATATAGATATATATAGATCTGTATATATATATTAATATAATTCAGGCGTGTGTGTGCGCGTTAGGTGTGTATGTTTTGTGCGTGGGTGAGTAGGGGGAGAAGGCGTAAAACAAAAAAAAGTCGCGACATTTTTATCCCCGAAAAATTTGCATTTTGGTACCAAATTCGAGAGAATCGGCCCATAAATGTGGAAGTAGTTTGCAATTAATTATTATTTATAAAATTACTTTTACAATTTTAATATTTATAATTTTTCATATAATTTATATAAAAATTTTTAAATATATATTTTATTAACATTTTAATTATTATATTACTCATACAATTTTATAATTCTAAATTTATAAAATTTTTCTGTATATTACATTTTTTGTAAAACATTTTTTACTTCCTTCTATTAGATGTCCTTGATTGCTAAATTCATCAATCTTAATTTTTACACTTTCCTTTCTGGTTGCTCTAGAAAATGCCACATAAAGTTGACCATGAGCAAATACAGGATGTGGCAAATAAATCCCAACTTTTTCTAAACTTTGTCCTTGTGATTTATTGATTGTCATAGCAAATGACACTCGAATAGGGAACTGTCTTCGTTTAAACTTAAATGGCAGTTCCAAATCACTTGTAATTAAATCTATCCTTGGAATAAAGACAATCTGTCCTCGAGCAGGACCAGTTAGAACCTCCGCATAAATTAGATTATTTTTCAAATTAGTAACAATAAATCTTGTGCCATTACAGAGTCCTTTTTTAGTATTTAAATTTCTTAATAGGATTATTGTAGCACTGACTTTTATTTTAAGTCGATGAACTGGCATTCCAGAAGGTGTCAGAGAGTTTAAAAACTCAATTGGAAAATTCAATTGCTCTTGTGGATCATCACTTACAATAGAGTCAATTGAGAGATACTCTTTTTTTTCTCCTTGCATTAGACAAAGAATTTCGTCATTAATTTTAAATGTATCCTCATTCTTAGGACAAAGAATCGTTCGATCTGGATTTTCTTTAATCTGTTCCATGGTGATTCTATCACCAAAAATTTCAGCAATAAGAGATTCTTTTGATATAAAATTCTGGGGAATTTCAATTGTATCCAGATGTAGTCCATCCGTATTTGATAATTTACCATCTCCGAGTTGCATTAGCCAATTTGCAAATTCTTTTTCTTCTCCAGTTCTCATATTTTGCTTTAGTTTAATCTGAGTTACATTCCTCCATATAGAATTGTATTTTACAGTCAACTCAATTATAGCTGCTTTTTGTGCATGTGGCACTACGGGAAGATTTTGTCTAAAATCTCCTGCAAATAAAATTACTTTTCCTCCAAATGGTCGAGGATTCTTCATTAAATCTCTTAAAAGTTTATCAACTGCTGTTAAAGCATGTCCAACAGTCATGCTCACCTCATCCCATATAATTAGTTTGGCAATGATCAGTTCTCGTGCAGCTTGAGAATTTCCTCTGATATTAGATTTAGCGCTATCATCAATTGGAATTGAAAGCTTGAATAGAGAGTGATAAGTTCTTCCTCCTTTTAGAAGTGTTGCTGCAATTCCAGTCGAAGCACATGGAAGAACTATCTCGTTTCTTCCTCGAATAACACTTAGAAATGTGTTAAATAAGTAGGTTTTACCACTTCCTGCAAACCCATCAATAAAAAATAACCGATACAGTTCATTTTCATTTTCAATTGCTCGCATGACAATATCGTATACGTGCTTTTGCTCAGCATTTAATGTCGATAATAAATAATCACCACGTATTCTTTCTTCATTCACATTATACTCTGTTATGTAAATATTTACTGGAGTTGGATTTGGCAATTGAAAATTCTCACAGCTACTTCCATTATTTATTAAAATTTCTTGTATATGATTTAAAGCCATATTTTCAGGATTGACAACATTGTTATGTACAAAGTCCTCAATCATATGATCTTTATATTTAATCCAAAGAGTTAATACATCTGTTGGAGTTCCATAAATGCAAATGTAGCGAACCGGTTTCCAAAAAGATCGGTAACAAAAAATAGTACACTTTATAGCACTCCCCGGGAAATAATACTCCTTCTTTATGTATAATTATTTAAGATTCGGTCAATTAATTCCCGAAAAATTTAAAAAATTTTGGTACCGGCTTCCAAAAAGATCGATAACAAAAAATTATACACTTTATAGCACTCCCCGGAAAATTTTACCCCTGTTTAATCTATAATTCTTTGAGATTCGGTCAATTATTTCCCGAAAAATTATAAAAATTGGAAAAACCGGTTTCCAGAAATCGATAACAAAAAACTATACACATAGTGGCACTCCCCGGAAAATTCTATCCCTATTTCATATACTTTTGGTAAAAATTCGGTTCAGGGTTTGAGATTCGGTGAATTATTTTATATATATAAATATATATATTTTATATATATAATAAATATATATAGATTTATACATATCTATACATATCTACAACTTATAGTCTCTTGTTTTCACTTCTTCTTTTTCTTTATTTTTTCTTTATTTTATATATATTTTTATATAAATTTGTATGGCAATTAAATAATGGCAATTAAACCCATCCTCGAAAAACCGGTTTCCAAAAAATCGGTAACAAAAAACTATACACTTTATGGCACTCCCCGGAAAATTTTACCCCTACTTCATATATTTTTGGTAAAAATTCGATCCACTAACGAATGAGATTCGGTCAATTATTTCCCAAAAAATTGGAAAAATTATATAAAATTTGAAAAAATTTCGGAACCGGTTTCCAAAAAGATCGGTAATGAAAAATTAACCACGACATTTTCATCCCCGGAAAATTCTACCCCTACTTCATATACTTTTGGTAAAAATTCGGTCCACTAACGAATGAGTAGTTCGCGTACAGACAGACAGAAGACGTGACTTATATATATAGATATGCGCTGTCGTGCGAATAAGTGTCATATTGTCTATAGAGGAGGATGTTTCAATGCTATGCTCACCGATATTACGTCTCTATTGGTTCTCCATATATACAGAATATCCCATAATATATGTTTTTTTTTTCTTAAAAAATATATTATGTACAGACATGTGCACATACTAGGTGCGCAACTAAGTTTCCGGGTTTCACACATAGATGGTACCAATAACACATGTACTCGACTTACATGTCTGAAGTTGTCTGAAGTTATAGCTTGGACATCTGTTAACAATAACCAGTCGTTATATAAACACATATCGCAACGCAAAAATATTTTTTCTAACAACGGAGATGTCGAGTTTTGTGCCAAATAAACAGCATTTGCGGGAAGCTTTGCTTTTCTGCTTTAACTTGAAAAAAAAAATGCAGCTGAAGCACGTCGTTTGCTTGAGGAGGCCTACGGCGAACATGCACCATCGAAAACTACCTGTGAAGATTGGTTTAAACGCTTCAGAAGTGGCGATTTCGACACTGAGGACAAGGAGCGCTCCGGAAGACCAAAAACAATTGAGGACGCCGATCTGCAAGCGTTATTGGATGAAGATGATACGCACCTTTACGGAAAGAAACTACAGCCAGTAAATATTACACTTGTGTAGTTACTACAGGACCACCTGTAGTTATCACAGAAAGGAACACAATAATCTGTAGTTATTACACGCTGTAATTACTTAGTGCGTGAAATCCCTGTAATATGGAATACACGTCTAATCATGAAGAGTGAAATCCACTACACGTGTAATCCACTATATATGTAATATACTACACGTGTGGTAAGTGACTTGTGTAGTAGACTACACGTGTAATCCATTATATGTGTAATATACTACACGTGTGGTAAGTGACTTGTGTAGTAGACTACACATGTAATCTACAAAATGTGTAATACACTACTACACATGTGTATTAAACGTAATGCTACCAGTAATCCATAAAATTTGAAATAGCGAGTCTTATCATATATGGAGGGGTAAAAACCACAGTGGTGTAAGTCAAATTTTTAAAAATATTTTCTCGTGTGCATAGATGCAATTTATATATTGTACAGATTGGATCTATGCACACGAGAAAATATTTTTAAAAATTTGAGTTACACCACTGTGGTTTTTACCCCTCCACCTCCATATATAGTATACTTTTACTTCAATGCAGCTGTATATATATAAATTATTTCTATAAATATTGTTTAAAATTTATTAGATTTAATGTATCACTTTTTAACCACATTTTATTATTTTTTAATTTCATATTTTATAAGTAATTTCATAATGAGCCGGCACTGGTTTCTGACATTCACCCGACTTTAAGAAATATTATATCATATATCCAATTTAAAATTTTATTACTCTTTTTAAACTGAATTTGTTTCTTAAAATGATTTTTGAAAAATTATATATTTGTACTGGTTATGACATATGTAGACTATATATAACACTTACATTAAATTAAGAAGTAGTCTACCACGTAAGGCAGTTGGCTCACGATCCAGAGGTCCCGAGGTCCCGAGTTCGAATCCCACCAAAGTAAGTGTGTTTTTCAAATACAAGAAAATATTTATAATCATAGACTGCATCTTAAGAAACAAATTTAGTTATAAAAAAGTAATAAAACTAAGAAAAAAATAATTTTTTTTATGCCGGGTGAATATCGGAAATCAGTGTCCTCTAGTATTAAGAGGACTACAATCTTGTAGTCCTGTAATCCTGTAATATTTTCCTGTATTCCGAGCGTATAGTACGAAAATATTACAGTATATTACAATACTTCAGTCTGTAATTTTGTGTAATACTTTTATGTAGTTCCTGTAATATAATTTTCTGTAATCCGCTGTAGTTTCTTTCCGTAAGGGCATAGATGCAATTTATATATTGTACAGATTGCATCTATGCACACGAGAAAATATTTTTAAAAATTTGAGTTACACGACTGTGGTTTTTACCCCTCCACCTCCATATATAGTATACTTTTACTTCAATGCAGCTGTATATATATAAATTATTTCTATAAATATTGTTTGAAATTTATTAGATTTAATGTATCACTTTTTAACCACATTTTATTATTTTTTAATTTCATATTTTATAAGTAATTTCATAATGAGCCGGCACTGGTTTCTGATATTCACCCGACTTTAAGAAATATTATATCATATATCCAATTAAAAATTTTATTACTCTTTTTAAACTGAATTTGTTTCTTAAGATGATTTTTGAAAAATTATATATTTGTGCTGGTTATGACATATGTAGACTATATATAACACTTACATCAAATTAAGAAGTAGTCTACCACGTAAGGCAGTTGGCTCACGATCCAGAGGTCCCGAGGTCCCGAGTTCGAATCCCACCAAGGTAAGTGTGTTTTTCAAATACAAGAAAATATTTATAATCATAGACTGCATTTTAAGAAACAAATTTAGTTATAAAAAAGTAATAAAACTAAGAAAAAAATAATTTTTTTTTATGCCGGGTGAATATCGGAAATCAGTGTCCTCTAGTATTAAGAGGACTGCAATCTTGTAGTCCTGTAATCCTGTAATATTTTCCTGTAATCCGAGCGTATAGTACGAAAATATTACAGTATATTACAATACTTCAGTCTGTAATTTTGTGTAATACTTTTATGTAGTTCCTGTAATATAATTTTCTGTAATCCGCTGTAGTTTCTTTCCGTAAGGGCAAACACAAGATTAACTTGCGGAGGCATTAAACATGACTCACCAAGGTATTTCCAAACGTTTACATGCCATGGGAAAAATTCAAAAGGAAGGAAAATGGGTGCCGCATGAGTTGACTGAGAGACAGATGGAAAATCGAAGAGCCACTTCCGAAATTTTGCTTTTGCGGCATGAAAGAAAGAGTTTTCTTCATCGAATTGTTACTGGCGATGAGAAGTGGATATATTTAGAGAATCCCAAACGCAAAAAATCGTGGCTTTCACCTGGTGAAGAATCAACATCGACGGCACGGCCAAATCGTTTTGGAAAGAAGACAATGCTCTGCGTTTGGTGGGACCAGAAAGGAATCGTGTACTATGAGCTGCTGAAACCGGGCGAAACTGTCAATGGGCATCGCTACCGACAACAACTGATCAATTTAAACCATACATTGCTCGAAAAACGGCCAGAATGGGACACGAGACACGAACGAGTGATATTGCAGCACGACAACGCTCCGTGCCATCGCAGTTCCATCGTCCAGGACACCATCAAAACGCTGAAATGGGATCTGCTACCGCACTTGCCGTATTCGCCAGACCTGGCGCCTTCCGATTATCACTTGTTCCGGTCGATGGCGCATGGCTTGGCTGGGCTACACTTGACCAATTTCGAAGAAGTGCAAAATTGGTTGGATGAATGGTTTCGGTTCAAAGACGCGTCGTTTTATTGTCGCGGTATTCATGTAGGGGAGACCGGGGCTAAACCGCCAGCGGGGTTGAACCGCCAAATCAAATATCTCGGAACCTGTATATTGTGCGAACTCGCTATTAACATTGTAAACGCTGCTTATGGTACCCATGTGACCAACGGAGTTTCGGCAGGTTACCTGCCGTGTTATGATTTTTACGAGGGCAAACGTGTTTTCGGAAGGTGAAAGTGAAATTTTCTGCGCGTGGAAATATTGTAATATCTGCAATAATATTTGCTCTCCAAATCTCGCGGTACGTGATTATAAAGAGTAATGCATGCTGAACACGAATCCAGTGTAGTTTTTTCATTATCGTTGATGTCTAATATTTCGTGGGCGATCAAACCTGAAACTTATGTTTGGGGCTTATCCGCCAGTAAGCACCCGGGGTTGGTCCGCCAGTCTCGTCACTGTGGCGCGCCGGGCGCACGACTTCAGCTCACGGCGATTTCAGGTTAGGTTTCCCTCGAGCGTGATTCTGTCTTCCCTTGCACGTGCGTCAGTTTGTGTAGGAGGGAAATGGTACGCACGTATCGTCGCAAAACGGGTGTTTTTGGGTGTTTTGGCCGACCGAAAAGATGGCGGACCGTTGTTTTCGAGATCGCTTACGCTCACGGCACGTCGGCGAGGTACGGCGAGGCACGGCACGGCTCTGAGATCCCGCGATTTCCGCGCGAGAGTTGACATGCCGCGCGCGCTGTAGATCGTCCCGACTCCCGGCCGCGGTAAATCGTCGTTGTTGGTCGTTGTGTCAGTGACAGTCGCGCGTGCGACCGCATCGTCCAGCGTTCGCCGCATCGTCTCGGCGTCATTGTCGCCGCCGTTGTAGTGGTGGTGGTGTCGGTGGTGGTCATCGTCGTCGTCGTCGTCGTCGTCGTCGTCGTGGTGGTCGTGGCCGTTGTCGTCGTGGTGGTCGTGGCCGTCGTCGTCATGGTGGTCGTGGCCGTCGTCGTCGTGGTGGTCGTGGCCGTCGTCGTCGTGGTGGTCATGGCCGTCATCGTCGTCGTCGTCGGCGCGTCGAGGAATCGGCGCGAGGACGCCGTCGAGTCGGTAAAATGGTCGCGCTCCACCGCGAGCTTTTCTAACCCCCCTGTCGCTATGTATCGCTCCTCCGCGAGAAACGCGGCTTGGTTAGGTTGCTCGAGGGTCCGCGCTGATCCTATGGCACCGGAACGCCGTCACGCGTATTCCCCGTGGTTGCCCGCGTTGACAATGTGACGTGCCGTTGGGGAGTTTACGATTTGGTTAACCTCTGTATTCACGTGCCTAAATTGTTTTATGGAATAGGTAAAACAATTATTTTTTAATGTTTTGCATAAAAATTTTTAATAAATTTTTATATTTTTCTCTTAAAAAACAATTATTAAAATGTATCCTATCATTTTTCAGGATTACATGTACGTATATGTATTGAAAATGCAGTGTGGCGGATAAACCCCGGGGGGGTGGCGGTTTAACCCCGGCATTTTTGAGATTTCAATTTTTGCACCGTTGTCGTTTTTGCTCTATACCGGTTAAACAAAGCGACGTAGATAAAAATTTCCTTAATAAATTTTGTAGCTAAAGGTTCACTCTTTACAGTGGTATACCACATTTAACTTCAATTATTTATTTTGTTGTTAAAAATCGGCTCCGAAAAAAAACTGGCGGTTTAGCCCCGGTCTCCCCTATTGCCAGAGAGATGGCGAAAATGTATAGCTAGCGAGGGACGATACTTTGAATAAACCATTTTTTGTATTTCTCTTGAAATTTTCCATTTTTTATTGATCAAAAAAACCCGGAAACTTAGTTGCGCACCTAGTACGTATGTAACATGATATATGTATACTTATGTATATATGTGTGTGTACATCTATGTATACTGAAGGATGGTCCGTATATGGAAAGAATTTTGTAACATAATACAACACGTATTGAAACATCCACGGACAATATGATGCCTTCCCTTGCCATATATATGTATCATTCGTACAATTATAACTTGCCGCTTACTATAAATGCGCTGCAATTACGTTATAAAGTCCATTCTAATTATTTTCTATTCGAAATATCGAGATTACCGTCTGACATGACTTACAAGATAAATTAGCACAGGAGTTTTGTTCGACCAAACTGGCAATTTTATTATTAAAGAGACGCTACGTTTCAACCGCAAAATTCGGTCCTTTTCAAGCGTGTATGACTCGCAAATATTAATTAGTTGGACATAGTTTCCAAAATACGCCGAATCTAAAAACTAAATATCAGATTTTGTAGAACGTAGCAAATAGAATAAGTCTAGGAGCATTATATAAATCAAAAACTTACATATTAGAGTGTTATTTCAAGAAATAGAAAACGGTTTCACTACATTTCCGTTGTCCGTAATTATATCAGAGGGACGAGTCCCTGTCGTGCGATGGTGAAATTGCGACTAACAAGAAAGGACGAAACAATAAACAATGACTTCGAAATGTGGCTGAAGTAAAGAGAGGGAAGCAGATGAGAAGGGGATATTACGTTTCCTTTATGATATGTTCGTAGAGAGCATTAAGACTCTCTGTGTCCTTTTGCATATTAATGGTATTATCCGATTTTTTGATGAAGAACATCTCCGCTAATTCCCTCTTTCTCATCAGCCTCTCCCCATGCATTATCTCTGGATTCCCCCAATCAAAGTCATGTCCACGGGATATTCGATGTTCACTAACTACAGAGTGTTTGCCGGCTGGTTTTTTGATATCCTTCTGGTGTTCTTTCAGACGCGTGCAAAGATGCCTTTTTGTTTGCCCTATATATATAGCATTACAATCCTTACAAGTGATCTTATATACGATTTCGGTTTGTTTCAGATCATCGATTTTATCTTTACCACGTTTAATTAGGCAATCCAATTTTTTGGGAATTGTGAACAGAGGCGTAATGTGGCACTTACTTAGCGTATAATTAATATTTTCGCTTAAACCCTTTATGTAAGGCAATTTAATTGCCTTAATTAATTATACGCTAAGTAAGTGCCACATTACGCCTCTGTTCACAATTCCCAAAAAATTGGATTGCCTAATTAAACGTGGTAAAGATAAAATCGATGATCTGAAACAAACCGAAATCGTATATAAGATCACTTGTAAGGATTGTAATGCTATATATATAGGGCAAACAAAAAGGCATCTTTGCACGCGTCTGAAAGAACACCAGAAGGATATCAAAAAACCAGCCGGCAAACACTCTGTAGTTAGTGAACATCGAATATCCCGTGGACATGACTTTGATTGGGGGAATCCAGAGATAATGCATGGGGAGAGGCTGATGAGAAAGAGGGAATTAGCGGAGATGTTCTTCATCAAAAAATCGGATAATACCATTAATATGCAAAAGGACACAGAGAGTCTTAATGCTCTCTACGAACATATCATAAAGGAAACGTAATATCCCCTTCTCATCTGCTTCCCTCTCTTTACTTCAGCCACATTTCGAAGTCATTGTTTATTGTTTCGTCCTTTCTTGTTAGTCGCAATTTCACCATCACACGACAGGGACTCGTCCCTCTGATATAATTACGGACAACGGAAATGTAGTGAAACCGTTTTCTATTTCTTGAAATAACACTCTAATATGTAAGTTTTTGATTTATATAATGCTCCTAGACTTATTCTATTTGCTACGTTCTACAAAATCTGATATTTAGTTTTTAGATTCGGCGTATTTTGGAAACTATGTCCAACTAATTAATATTTGCGAGTCATACACGCTTGAAAAGGACCGAATTTTGCGGTTGAAACGTAGCGTCTTTTTAATAATAAAATTGCCAGTTTGGTCGAACAAAACTCCTGTGCTAATTGTTAATTATTTGCTGGCGACTCAACTTCTCAGTTTTGTTACAAGATAAATGTTCGCACTGTAAGAATTGTTTGTCTTAATGTATTATTCAATTGAAAATGTATTCATGAGATATTTGAACGATTGCAGTGTTCTCGAACTTTAAATATTTTCCTATTTCTTTTTTGTTTACTTATGTGCAGTCCTTTTTTTAAGAAAACGATTATTTTCGCTAGTTTTAAATATGTACTTCATATGTACTCAAATCACTATGTGATTTAAAGCTCGACAGCACTGCAATATTCTATAAGGAAATCGTATGTGACATAAAACAGGCAGTAATCTATTATTCTATAGCAATTCTCTCATCACGTATGACACTCGAAGTAACATAAGCATTAAACTCGGCGTTATTGCGGTATTAATTGTCAGTACTAATATTTGTAGTGTATAATGTACACACATTGGCAATAATTTACAATGCACATATAAATAAATATAAATTTATAAAATATAAAAGAGTACCAATTATTTAACCCTAATCGAACGTAATAAGTATATACCGTGCATATTCTATTCTTGATTCTATATTGATACCTGAGATATTCTTGGTATTTACTGCGGGATATTCTCAGTAGATACTATGAACTAGGTGAGGCGGAAATAGCAATGTTCTGAGTATGTTCTCAGAAAATCGTGGTACGTATCTCGAATGTTGTGAGAATATACGCAATCTACTGCTGAGATATCCTTCGAACATTCTCAGTATCTACTTGTGCTGTATGGGTATAGATGGGGCATTCTTTCTCAACGAGAGACCCCCCGCCCCCAAAGTTGGTTTTGACGTAAAGAGTTCTAATATGGCTTAAAATTTAGGTAATTATATCTACTTTTAAATGCAAAGTGGCAAAATAAAAAATTCAAGATGGCCGATCTAATATGGCGGACAATGTACATAAAATTGCTTAAATTCGCTTGAAACTCGTTACTTGGGGGTTTTTGGTGTCGCTGAACACGAATCTGACATTAGATTTTCAAAATTTAAAATGGCGGATTCAATATGGTGGACGATTTTTTAAAATTATATCGAATTCACATGAAAATTTTTACACGGGGGTTTTAAGGGGATGCTGGAGCCGCAGGCGAACTCGATCAGCGTCGATAAAGAAGTGCTCACCGACTATATCTGTCCTTGTATAGACAAGGATATAGACAAGGATAGCACCTAACCTTGCATCTTCCACTGGTCTAAGTAATATCTTTTTTTTTAGGCTTCAAATCTTACTTCTAATTGCACGATATTATTCCTGACAGTTTTTTGTAGAGGGCTGCATCACTATTTTCTATAGAAAAACTGCAGAATTTTTGTATAAAGCAACTATTGTCGTCAGGTGAAGACAATATTTATAAAAATAAAATTTTTTTTTAGTTTATCAGAAAAAATCATGTACAGCCCTCTACATTTTTGTGCGTACTTTAATCGTGTAAAAGGATTTTCCATTCTGTTCAGCCAATTCGAAGATATTGCTTAGACCGATTATGCCTTGTCGCTGTCACTCCAGGATCCCCTTAAGGTGATTGAATAGAAATGTGACATAAGATATTCAAAATTGAAACAAAGGCGGATCCAACACAATGTTCCCAAAGCATAATAAATAGCAAGACAAGTTTTCAGTCCAATAAGCAAAGGCAAAGCAATATGAAAGTTCAGGCAGTGAAGGCAAGACTAGTTAAGGTTCCAACTAGTAAAAGTAAGACACGTTGCTGGAACAAAAAGCAAAGGCAAGACAATAACATAGTTTAGCATATTTATTTTACGCATTATTTTTATAATAATTTCGTACATTATGTCATTACCGTTTTACATAAGAAACGAATATTGGCAGAAAATATGAAAATCTTCAAAGATATAAACAAAAGCAATGTAAAAATATTGCGTTAATGTATGTGTGTACTGTATTATCTAGATATACGTACACTTATTATGTTAAATATTATTACTAATAATGTATTTATTATTTTCTATATTTTAAGTAACATTTTTGTTGAATATGACTATGTTAAATGAAACTATGACAACATATGAGGTATTTACTACATTGAAATATTTAATATATCATTAACGAGATTTGTTTAATAATCAGCTTTGGCTGATTATTGGCTGAAATAACCAGCAATTGTCTTGCCTTTACTGGTTGAGCCCATAACTAGTCATTACTTTGCTGGTTGGACCAGCAACGTGTCTTACTTTTACTAGTTGGAACCTTAACTAGTCTTGCTTTCACTGCCTGAACTTTCATATTGCTTTGCCTTTGCTTATTGGACTGAAAACTTGTCTTGCTATTTATTATGCTTTGGGAACATTGTGTTGGATCCGCCTTTGTTTCAATTTTGAATATCTTATGTCACATTTCTATTCAATCACCTTAAAACCCCCGTGTAAACATTTTCATGTGAATTCGATATAATTTTAAAAAATCGTCCACCATATTGGATCCGCCATTTTGAATTTTAAAAATCTAATGTCAGATTCGTGTTTAGCGACACCAAAAACCACCGAGTAACGAGTTTCAAGCGAATTTAAGCAATTTTATGTACATTGTCCGCCATATTGGATCAGCCATCTTGAATTTTTTATTTTGCCACTTTGCATTTAAAAGTAGATATAATTACCTAAATTTTAAGCCATATTAGAACTCTTTACGTCAAAACCAACTTTGGGGGCGGGGGGTCTCTCGTTGAGAAAGAATGCCCCAGGTATATATAATAAAACATTTTAATTCTCACTTTTACCTTTTCTTACTTTTTTTCTTAAAATATATATTTGCATAAACATCTGCTGTACGATTTGGATGACGTATTTTTGGAACATTCTATAAACATTATTCAGATAGTTTTAAAAAACTTCTTTTTATATTCCTTGAATATAATACAGAATATTCTTTCAATCTATTTTTCAATATTAAAACACGCTGTACAATTTAGATTGTATATAAATATTGATTATATGATGGAAAATTATACAAATAACATTATATATAATTGTAAATTCTGTACGTTTATTATAACACATATTTTTATTATGTTATAGTAATACATGAACGTAAATATATATAAACTTTATCTAAACACAAAATTTATAACCTCTATAAATGATTGTGTAGTCGCAGACGCCTAATTGCACACTTTTATCACTCGATCTGGATCTGAATAAAAATATAAAATTATTATAATATAAAAAGTATATTATTTTCTCAAAGATAGCGTTTTCGACCGAGGTGGGTTTCAATCCGGGTTTCAACCAGTTACAAGCGAAATCGAGCATCTACTGGTCAATTCGCCCGCGTTGACGAATAAATGCTCGATTTCGTTGAAACCCGGATTGAAACCCACCTCGGTCGAAAACGCCAAGAGACAAGAAAAATGCATAAGATGCAAATTATACCTACTTTACGTTACAACAGGCCTGTTCACGCCACGGCGCCCAACGATCAGCGTTCCACAGCGCGCGCGCGCGTTCTTTATTATTGTTTTTAGTACGTAGTACGTGCTCGCGGAGTGGCGCGGCGCTGCAGTAGTTCGACTTCGCCGCTTAATTTGATTAGTTTTGCTACACTCTATAATATTTATAGAATATACTAACAGAATATTTCTACTGACAATTTTATAATATTTCCAGTACATTTATAGAACATTCTCAGGAGGGGAGGGGAAAGGAAGTGGGTTTTTGTTTCAGAGCGAAGACAGAATAGGAAGGAGGGAAGGTGGCGAGCGGGAGGAGAGAGAGAGAGAGGGAAGGAGGGGGAGAGAGCAGTGGCAGAAAGGAGGGAAGCGGAGAAATGGCTGAAGCAAGGAAGGCGGAAGGAGATGGAGGAAGGAAGGACGAAGGGAGGGGAAATAATACATACAAGGTTGGCACCGCTTGTCGTTGGGAAATAGGCGGGATCGATGGAGCGATAGATCGATAGTCGAAGAAGAGAGGGAAATGCGAGACGAAGGCACGTGGCAGGTAGTAAGATAGCAGTGCGAGCGAAGGTAAGTGAGAGGAGACGGAAAAGTAATCTGCAGCCAAGGAAAAGAAGCGAAAAAAGAGAAAGAGGGGAAGGAAGGGAGAGAAGGAATTAGCGAGGAAAAGAGGAGAGAAGTAAGTAAGTAAGGGTGGAATTAGGCAGGTACACGTAAGGGGGGTAGAAGGAAGGAGAGAGAATAAGAGGGGGAGTCAAGAGATAGAAGTAAGGTAGTGAGAGTAAGAAAGGGTGTATAGGAGAATTGGTTACAGATCACTCAGGATTACCCAGGATGGAAGAAGAGGGGAAAATAATAGCGGAGGCGGTGGGAAGGATTGTGGAGGAGAAATCAAAGAAGATGGCGAAGGAAAAGAAGGAGGTGGAGAGAAGGAAGGAGGAGAGGATAGAGGAGTTGGAGGAGAAGGTAAGGAAGATGGTGAAGGAGAAAAAAGAGGTGGATAAAAAGAAGAAGGAGAGGATAGAGGGGCTTGAGGAGAAGGAAGGAGAATGGAGAGAATGATAGAGAGAATGGAACAAAATGAAGGCAAAAGGAAGAGGGAGGACATCGAAGAGAGTGTGGGGGTGAAGAAGAAATGGTGGGCGGGGGTGGGCGAGAGAAACGAGGATGAACAGAGGAAAAGGAACGTAATCTTAAGGGTGGAGAAGGAGGTATGGGGAGATAAGGGCTCGCACTGGGAGAAGGTGAAGGAGGTATTTACGGAAGGATTAAAGATAAGGGTGACGGTAAGGGAGGTGTTTGTGGTAGGACAGAGAGGAGCTTGGTTAACGCTATTGGTGAAGCTGAAAGACGAAGAGGAGAAATGGCGGGTGATAGAGGCGAGGAGAAAGGCGGGAAATAGGGTAGGAGTGAAGATCGTTGAGGACAAGTCGGTGGAAAGGAGAGATAGAGAGAGAGAGGAGAGAGAGGAGAAAATGGAAGGGAGAATAAGCAGGAGTACAGGGAGATCTGAGGAGGATGAAATCTTCAAAGGTATGGAGGAGAAACTGCTAATGGAGTCGGACGATGATGGGGAGGCCGGAGGGAAGAGGGACTGGGCCAATCGAGGGTAGGGCGAGTTGAGAAGAGGGGGGGCCAAAAGATGGGGCCGGTTCAAGAGCGGAGGAGAAGGAAGAGGAAGAGGAACACGAGGAAGAGATACTTTGATTTATGATTCGAGTTTTGATTTTGAGATTGTTGTTTGTAAGAGGCTTTTGACTCTGATGTTGAGATTGATTTGTATTTGTTTTGTTTTTGATGTCTGTGTAAGAGGTTTGGGAACGTTCCTCATAAAAAAATAAAACGCCTTGTAAACCCTGTGGGGAAACACAATAAATACACATACATATAGAACATTCTTTAAAACAAAAATATTCTATTAACATTTATAGATGATTTCGTTGAGAATATTCTCTTAACAGAATATTTGAAGCAGCATAACATATTTATACAATATTGTGTGTTATCTGGGATAGTTTAATTATAATTAAAGAAATAAAAAAATAAAAAAGACGTAAATAAAAATTTAAAAAAATTATCTGTTAATTAACTTTCGCAAATTTTAAGATATCGGGCTGTTTCTAATTTTATTATATTCTTCAGTCTTTTCTACTCCTATTTTATATATAATTTTTTAAGATTTGGTTGATTAGACCCATCTTTTACTTATGGTATAAACAGAAAAAAAAAACATTTAAGTAATCAACTATAAGTAATCAACTAACAAGTAATCAACTACAATTAATTTTTATAAACTAACGTTGAGTGCTCGAATAGTCGAATGTATCGAATAATCAACCGATCGATACATTTATTGTCCTGTGCATGCCTTCTTCCCATCACGGAAAATAGAAGGCTTCAGCTTCTCTCCTATTTTCTTCTGCTGGTTCTTTTCGCAAACCGTTATCGTGCTTCGAGGCCGTCGGGTTCTCGTCTGCGTAAAGCAGAATCCTCAAAAGCCGTAAACGCGACGTGCCATATATTAAGACTTGGCTGGATCCTGTCGTGCGTCCGATATTCATTTTGGCTCTCGTGATCGTGATATTACTACTACACACTACTACTACAGACGGGCACATGTAGCGGTGGATATGGGACCTACACGCATAAGACGCGGTTATCTCGTAACACTATTCAGAGAATATAATGCTCAATTAATGCCAGACTTTCATGAAATCTTAGTATTCATTTCAAAAGACTTCTATCGTAAATTATATAACTGCATTTCTTTGAAACTTTTATATTCTTATTATTTTATTATTTTCAATGAAATATTAGCCATACGACCGTGTTTCATAAACATAAACATAAACATAAATTTTTATATATTCAAAATTTTCATATTTTTAAATCTTTTGATATCTAAAAAACTATTTTGTAATCTTACTTTTATCTTGTAACTTTTAAACTTTTATTTATTTATTTTCTTTTTATTTCTTTTAAATCATTATTGTAAGCTCTTTTCGTGCCAGTTTAATCGACGATCACCGATTGCCATCAGTCTGCTGCGATTTAATGCTGCGCTCGGTGTGTGTGTTGTTTGAATCGGCCGCGACGACGAATGACCCGCGGAAAAGAGTTAAATATGTTTTAAATATGGTTTATATTAGTCATTTATATGAACGAAATTAAACTCAAATAAAAACCAAATATTGAATATAAAAGTAATTAAATTTAAATATGTTCCAAATTTGGATCGAAATTAAATTTAAATAAGATCTTGCTATTGGATTTAACTTGTCCAGGCGCATATATGGATCATATTAATATTTAATAAGCATCTAACCATCCTGAGTTCAAATTTTATTTGTATTTGAAACAAATAAAATTTTAATTAACACCCAAATTAAATTTTTATTTAATTGAAAGTGTTCCCATTGACCCATCATATATTCATATTTAATCAAAAATTGTGATTCATAAGATTTTAATAAACCTGCGAGTTATGTTAGTCTTGCGTTGTAGTCTGTTAGGTTATAGGTTTATTATTGAATTTTGTCATTATCAACCACAAATCTGCATGTTTAATTATGTTAATTATTTTATACTGTCTACATCGTACATATATTTTATAATTTCAGTTTTAGTTATGTAGGTCATTGGCTTCCCACATAGCATGCATATCAAAAAGACGTCCAGAAGATATCCCGAAGATATATTTAGGAGATAGGATATCTTCTCGGGATATCTTCGGGACGTCTTTTTGATATGCATGCTATGTGGGTTTTTAATCATTTTAAATATATATGTATCGAAAAACAGGCAAATTATGTATTTTCTGTTAAGACATGGATATTTCATCATTTCGATATCGATTCAAAGCTATTTTGATTTGCCTGTCAAATATATAATAACATTGCCATTATATAGAATGCAATATGAATAAAAAATTATATTGTATTGGCAGACATGGATAATGTAAATATTTTATAATTTGAGCATTATAATAATTGCGTTACAATATTAATTTTTTTATGCTTCCATTTCCATTAAATAGTTACTTTATAACTGTAAAAGTCACAACAAAATTCCTGTTTGTAATTTGACAATTTTGAAAATTAAAATATTATATAATAGGTACATTTTCAGTACTACATCCGCTCATTTATTAAACAAGAAGTTAAATTAAGCAACTAATTAAATTATTAATATTAAATATTAATACAATAAGATATTTGTATTTACATTTATCAAAATAAAAAATAAGTTCAATTATGAAAATAAATATTAATAATTGGACTTATTAAAAATTAAATAATTTGTTCAGATATTGCGCTCGAATTCTTTTCGCGTTTTACAACGCCCGATCGTTTCACATTAGATGGCGCGACGCGCGAGTCGCCACTCTCAAAGAGCCCCCGCCTCCTTCCTCACTCGTTAGGTGTCATGGCCGCACTTGCTTGCGTTTCTTCGAACGTGTCGAGTCCGTTATTTCTTTCTTGACGGATTGATCGTTGCGGCGCGTGTTCTGGAGACTAACCGAGCGAGAGTCGGATCACCAGGGAGAGCTCACCGCCAGGAAAGGGAGAGCTGCGGCAGCTAGCGTCCGAGAGGGAGGATCGAGGCGAGGAATCCGGTTCAGCGAGCGGAGTCCTTAAGGAGGTTGGTTAGTTCTCGGTGCGAGGCAGGCGGCACGGCAGGGGGAAAGCATATAGGTTAGATTTTCGTCGCGTGAAATAAACGAATTTTAGCAAATAAATATGTGGAATGCATTTAATTGCTGTTTCTTAAGGTTTAAAAAGAGTTGTTTGTACAATTGAAACCCAAATACGTTATTATCCACATTGAAATGTGGAAATAATAAATGTGGTCCTGTTTTTTTATTTTTACAATTTCTTGATAACTATAAAGACGAATCATTTCAGTCTTCGAGAAAGTTTTTCCTAAATATGTAAAGAGTTATTTGCACCTATTTTCACTAAATTATTATCATTTTTAATGTGCTTTCGAGAGTTACATTACAGGTTAGGTAACATTTTTGCTGTGTCGCCCGTGTATAAGAGAGAGACAAGAGTATAACTTCAATAATTAATTACTCGACAACCATGCAGACGATTATCTTCAACTTTGGCATATATGGACGACAGATTCCCATAGACGAATATTCTCCATTGAACTAATTCTTATCAAATTGATTTGACTAACCACCCTCCTTAAGAGATTCTCATTGGAACGCCATATTTGTTACTTTCATTTGAGGGTTCATATTTTTAGGGTTTATACCGTCATTTTTTAAGGATTAATCATTAATTGAAGGTTAACTATCACTTGAAGGTTAACCATCATCCGAAGAAAAACTCTTAAAGTTGGGTGTGATTTCGGACCGCCAATTGAAGATTAACCTTCAAATGATGGTTAACCTTCAAATGGTCCGAAATCACACCCAACTTTAAGAGTTTTTCTATGGTGTTTTTTTAACGGTTAACACCAAAAGTTGAGTGTATTTTTCCATAAGGGTTCAGTTTGATTAAGTATATAAAAAATGTCTCTATTTTTATTCTTTTGAGCTAGCAAATTGTATTCTTGGTTTTTATGGTGATTAATATTTTGTGCAACTGCATCAATCTTTTTGTTGCTAGCGATTAATATTTGTTTTTATGTATTCGATTACTGCGCAAGTGTTGCGCATTTCGTTAATTTTATCAGAAGTTTACTTATCTTCTTTTTGTACCACTGGATTTAAAGCAAACCAATATAAACACAATAATTGTAATTTATAAACGTTTTTTTTATCTTATAACTCATTCTCTGTTGATACCATATTCTCTAATCCCATTATTATCCTAATTAGCAGACAATGTTTTTTAAACGTTTGAAAAATATTTGAAAATCAGTTTTAAACACATATTACAAAACGTTTGAAAAACATTGCCTGTTGATTGAAACCGCAAAATTTCGGCAAGCTACAACAGGGGCTGGATTTTTGAATTTATTCGCAAGAGAAAGGTATGCGCAAATTCTACTCTTACAGAAAAGTTGCAAGTTGATCGCATGGCTTTTAGTTAATCAACTTGCAACTTTTTTATAAGAGCAGAATTTCCGCATACGTTTTTCTTGCGAATAAATTCAAGGATCCAGCCCCAGGTGCGCGCGCGCTGTGCCTTAAAAGCCTCATTAAGAACGTATAAAGGTCTTATTTGAATTTAATTAAATTTAAATTAGATTTAGAACTTATTAAGAACATATAAAGGTCTTATTTGAATTCAACATATTAAGAACATATAAAAGTTTTATTTGAATTTAATGAAATTTGAATAAAATGTACAACTTATTAATTTCATATATGGTTTCAATAAGATTAATATTTAAATTGAATATATTAGCTAATTAAATCCTTATTAAGCCAAATTAAATACGAATATTTTGATGATGAAATGATACTGTAAGAAGTACGTATATATACTTTGTATACTACGAAACATACGTACGAGTATACACGTCGATTAAGAATATACGACATGTATTCATATGTTCGAGATTTTTAATCGAAATGTATATCGGCATTTCTTCTTATATTCTTAATTAAGTTTTATATATAGAACAAATATGAGCCATATTAATGCAGTTATTCAGCATTAATTTAAATCAAATAAAATTTAAATGGAGATTTTATTAAGGTCCATATAAAGTTCATATTTAACTGTTTTCCGCGGGGAAGCGAGAGCGTATCGTTAACTCAAGCGTCTAGACCCGATCTACAATGGATGTTTTAAGTCGTAAGTCGTAAGAATTGGCCAATCACAGTTCATTATTCTTCGACCGCAAGGAGAATAATGGACTGTGATTGGTCAATTCTTACGACTTACGACTTACAACCCATTGTAGATCGGGTCTTATCCGCGCAGAATTTTACGGCCGTTACGTAACCGGTATTTTTGCGCCGCAGACCTTGGTACTTTTTTTTATTTTTTTTTTATTTGACGCGGGGAAATCTTCTACTACTGGGATCCCAGGCCGAAGCCCGGTTTGCCCAGTAGCCCCCTCTGTTAAGGAGGGGGAAGACCCCCCCGCCTCCGGGGAAAGGCGAGGGGAGTGCCGGATTTTTACCGGCTAAAACTCCGCGGCTGTCCTTTACGGCACGTTTTTCGATAAGAGAGGGGATCCCGGGAAACGCACTGATTCTTCCGGGACCCCCCCTCCGCGCCGCGCCCAATGACTGGGCGCCTATCCCGGGGCTTAATGTCCCATGGCCTTAGGGTGCCGTCCCATGGCGCGTATCGCGATACGCGCGTATCGGGCGTATCGACTCTGCGACCAATCACAGACGATCCGCCGTTTTCGATACGCTCAACAATCTTTTGAACATTGTTTGAGCGGATCGCACACTCACACATGTATATACAGTCGTACGTGTGGGTCGAGCCCTCCTTTTTGGGCTCAGGTGCCATATTGAGTGTAGAAAGTGCACTAGTAGTGCAGTAGAGAAAAGAGAAGAGTAGAGGTCTGCGTTTTGTCTTCCGATATTGTAATCTTATTTTTTGTCAAGAAAATTCTTTTTTATTTACTATTATGTAATACTATTATATTTACAAAAATGAAACGTTATTTTTTGGGTTATATGTAAGGTACATGTAAGGTGTATATAAAGAAAATGTAACATCAAGTAGAAAATCCTTTTTTATTTACTATTATGTAGTACTATTATGTTTGCAAAAATGAAACGTCGACGACGAATTTGTTGGATTATATGTAAAGTACATGTAAGGTATATATAAAGAAAATATAATATCAAGTAGCACATTAAAAATCATTTTCTATTATGAGATTATCACTCGCTCTTTGTAATAATCGCCGTTGTACGGTAAATATAGGACGCACTCAATATTGTCGTTCTTTTTTAGATTCTTCGTTTACCGCAATTACGTACAGTGCATACGATAGAAATATTTTACGTCGCAAATCTTGTCGACGAAAACTACTGTAACTTCATTTAAATTTATTTACAAAACAGAAAATGGCTAGTAGTATTGTTTCGGAATCCATTTTCTGCCGTACACCGATGTCACGCGAAACTCAAATTCTTCGGCGAACGCAAGCGAGGTGATCCTCTTCGAGGAGAAAACAAGGGAGATCTGGATCTGAAACGTAAATCGACGTGGTGACACTGTTCTCGGGGTAATCTAGGTGATTTGGATCTAGATATAAGCGGTGGCGAATACCTTGGCGATCTTGATGTCGACACTGATTTGTTGCCGTACACCGATGTCACGCGAAACTCAAATTCTTCGGCGAACGCAAGCGAGGTGATCCTCTTCGAGGAGAAAACAAGGGCGATCTGGATCTGAAACGTAAATCGACGTGATGACACTGTTCTCGGGGTAATCTAGGTGATTTGGATGTAGATCTAAGCGGTGACGAATACCTTTGCGATCACCTTGGCGATCTTGATCTCGACACTGATTTGTTGCCGTACACCGATGTCATGCGAAACTCAAATAAATTCTTCTGCGAACGCAAGCGAGGTGATTCTCTTCGAGGAGTAAATAAGGGCGATCTGGACCTGAAACGTAAATCGACGTGGTGACACTGTTCTCGGGGTAATCTAGGTGATTTGGATGTAGATCTAAGCAGTGGCGAATACCTTTACGATCACCTTGGCGATCTTGATCTCGACACTGATTTTTTGCCGTACAACTGGCTTCACTTTGGAGGTTATTACCCCTGTTGCAAAGAACCGATAGAAACTGATAAAAAAAATATATTCTATCTGAAAATAATGTGTTTTTGTCCTTGGAATCTCTTATAACTTCTGATAGAATTGATGATTTTTGGAATTTTTTGATTCAATCAGATTTTATACGTATCTATCACAACTTATGCAAACAGATAGAACTCCAAAGAGACTCGGCGCAGGTCAATCTGAGATTGCAGATATTCTCCAAACTTCGGTCGTTTTTTATCTGCAATTGCAAATAATTTTAATGATTCGATCGTCTTTAATCAGCAATTGCATATACCTTAAAATTTGAATTTTTTATTGGCTTCAATCGGAATAAACTTGCACTTACAAGCTAGGATTTTATCAGGACTTATTATAGAGGGACGTATATGTTTTAATCAGATTTCGGCAGCAATTATTCTGTATATGGACTGTCAAATTCAAAAAGTATCTTTGGTTCGAAGAGTGTGAATCCGTATCTGCAAAGTACTTTTTATATGCACATATTTGTATTGTGAAAAGTTCGACCTCGATACAAGGCTTCGGTTCTTATCAGTAAATACGGGTTAAATAAGTGTCTGTTTACATCGGATTTTTCCAATGCAGCCACTTTTCTAGATGAGACTGCCTTTAATCGGTCGCTATATGGATTCTCGGGTCGAAAATTAGTCATTCGACGATTTATCCGTATTTACAAACAATTTTTCATCTGCATCTATTGGTATGCATTTGTACTTTGTGAAAACCTCACTCTAGTTTGTATCAAGAGACACGGTAGTGTCTCGCGCCAAGTACACGCGGAGCGAGACCGACCGTGACTCTTTTACGCGACGCGACGGGTTGCGAGTACTCGAGATGTTGAGATCTCGATAAACGAGTGAACGGATCAAGTTCTAAGTAGGCTTGATCGACAGCTTGGGGTCGAAATAGGGGGGGGTTTCTCTTATAATATTCCGCTACGTGCCCTACGAGCGGAGATATTGCGACGCAAAGTCCAAATGTGAAAAATTTTATTTAAGATACTCCTCCTAACGCCGCGATATCTTGATCACGTGATCAGAGAAAATGTCCCTTTCACTTTTTCGCCACTGGCGGCGCTTTCGCGCAGTGCAGATATAGTGCGTTCATATACGTGTTTGTACTGCGCGCAGTGCAGATGTACTGCGCGCAGTGCAGATGTACTGCGCGCAGTGCAGATAGTTAGTGCGTTCAGCGTGCTGTCACGTCACAGTCAGTTCACTTAACCTATCGAGAGATACGGTAGTGTCGGAGCGAGACCGACCGTGTGACTCTTTATTATTACGCGACGCGACGATTAATTCAATAACCTATAACACGGTAGTGTCCCACGTCAAATACGCGCGGAGTGAGACCGATCGTGACTCTTTACGCGACGCGACGTTAATATTTTTTCTGATTCAAGGTAATTGTTTTATTTACATGTAATTATCCTATTATTATACGACGCGAAGCGAAACCGCACCGTGACTCTTTTACGCGACTAAGTGCATGTGACAGGAATTATAATAGTTTACGTTTACGTGAGTATTTACTTCTGTAGTAACTTATACGAACGATATCTCATCGTAGTTACTATAAAATCTCCCGTTTATGCGGAGGAATTATCGTATCGTTCTTCGTAAGTTAATACAGAATTAAGTAACGTTCGCGTAAACGTAGTATAGGTTAGATTACCGATTTCTTACAAAATTTTACATAAAACGCGAGATTCACTTATGGGAGCTTTCCAGCAAGCGACACAAGTCGACACAGGTATCGTTTTGTCTTTGTTACTCATTGCCAAAAAAGAAAGATAGAACGACGTTTGTGTCGGCTTGTGTCACTTGCTGGAAAGCTCCTTATGTATGCAAGTTTAACGTCTATTGAGTTAATATGAAATAATTTTCCTAAATGTAATAATAAAAATAACACGATGTTATATATATGCGGTTTGCCGTGAATATATATATATATATATATATATATATATATGTGTGTGATTTCTGCCCAGTGCTCTGAATGTTATGTGATTTTCCCCCAGTGCTCTGAATGTCATCTAGTCATACATATCATGCTTTGATACAAGGAACGTGAAAAAGAGCAGGAAAAGAAAAGGACAAACAGAAGAGACAGATTCAAACTTTGTCTTTTAATCTGGACAAAGACAATGCCGAAAAATCCCCGCAGTCAGAAAATGAGCAATCTGATGGCCTCGCGATTAAGAAGATTAAGAAAAATCCAGATGTAGATACAAGTTTCTTGCCAGATAGGGAAAGGGAGGAGGAGGAAAATAAACTTAAGGAAGAATTGAGGCAAGAATGGGCTAGAAAGCAGAACGCGTTGAAGGAAGAAGAAATTGAGATCACATTCAGTTATTGGGATGGATCTGGCTATCGTCGGAGTGTTATAATGAAGAAAGGTGAATGTCTCAGTAATTTAGAGAATTTTTAAGTTATTAAAATACTCCAGTGTCACTTTTGGAGTAACATTGGCGTGATATATAATAATGTTCTACTGCATAAATTAAATTTTCACATACAGGTAATTCTATCTATCAGCTTCTTCAGAGCAAGGATGCCAGACTCGCGGTTTTTGCCAGCCACTGCCAGCCAGTGGTGGGGATGGGCAGAGATGCCAACTTTACGGTTCAGCAGCCAGCTTCGAGCGTCGAGCGGTAGAAGAAGATAGACAGATCTGCTGTCTTCTTCTTCTCTCTCGAGCTATGGCTATTGGCTATGCGATTTCGGATCTCGTGAATGCCGAGTTGGCGAGGCAACCAGACGACGCGTGACATAATTATAGCCCCGCGACACTAATTATCGATGTATTTTCCTACATATTAATAAATCTAAAAAATTATTCAATAAAAAATTATTATATAGGGGAGACCGGGGCCTAACCGTCGCCGGGGTTGAACCGTCAAATCAAATATCTCGGAACCTGTATATTGTGCGAACTCGCTATTAACATTGTAAACGCTGCTTATGGTACCCATGTGACCAACGGAGTTTCGGCAGGTTACCTGCCGTGTTATGATTTTTACGAGGGCAAAAGTGTTTTCGGAAGGTGAAAGTTACATTTTCTGCGCGTGGAAATTTTGTAATATCTGCAATAATATTTGCTCTCCAAATCTCGAGGTACGTGATTATAAAGAGTAATGCATGCTGAACACGAATCCAGTGTAGTTTTTTCATTATCGTTGATGTCTAATATTTCGTGGGCGATCAAACCTGAAACTTGTGTTTGGGGTTAATCCGTCAGTAAGCAGTCCGGGTGCATTTTCAAGGCATTCTCGGGCATTTCCAGGCTCACTGCATATGGAATATGGATGAGACGGGAATTACAACCGTTCAGACACCGAATAGAGTCATCGGACGTCGAGGAGTGAAACAAGTCGGGCGAGTGACTTCTGCGGAAAGAGGAACCCTCGTAACTATTTTTTAATAATGTTTCGCATAAAAATTTTGAATAAATTTTTATATTTTTCTCTTAAAAAACAATTATTAAGATGTATCCTATCATTTTTCAGGATTAGATGTACGTATATGTATTGAAAATGCAGTGTGACGGTTAAACCCCGGCATTTTTGAGATTTCAATTTTTCCACCGTTGTTGTTTTTGCTCTATACCGGTTAAACAAAGCGACATAGATAAAAATTTCCTATATAAATTTTGTAGCTAAAGGTTCACTCTTTACAGTGGTATACCACATTTAACTAAAATTATTTATTTTCTTGTTAAAAATCGGCACTGAAAAAAAACTGACGGTTAGGCCCCAGTCTCCCCTACATTGTTTTACATGTTAATACAAAATTAAAATTTGAATTAAAATAAAAAAATCCACTCTTGGCCAATATGTACGTTTTTTTATTTAAAAAGAATCTGTTTATTCAACAATCTCTATTTAAAGAATTAATTTCAGCGCAATGATATTATTAAGTACTAAAAAAAATTATAGTTTATACACTGTTCTTCTTTCTGTCTTTAAATTTATTTTCCATTAAATGTATAACGTTATACATATTGTTGCTCAACGGAAACCGCGAGAAGGGGGTGGTCTCTTCCGCCAGGAGGGAAATGTAAAAATAATTTTTTACATTTCCCTGGGTGTGTGTGTGTGTGTGTGTGTGTGTGTGTGTGTGTGTGTGTGTGTGTGTGTGTACACTACACATGCATTTATGTTCCACAAGCGATCGAGATGTCTATTACGGAAAGATTTCTTACGCTTCTAATTTTTAAGCGTGATGTTCATTACGGACATTATTTATTACACGCTTATACTCTTTAAGCGTGATGTCTACTACGGACAAGATGTTTTACACGCTTATCATTTTAAAGCGTGATGTCTTTTATAAACAAAACTAGCTTTTGAGCCCGCGCGAAGCGGGGCGTATCTCATTCCCTTTTCTTTTTGTAAATCTCTTTACCAGTCATCGCCCAAATCAATCACTTTTACATTTTGTATCTGTAATTTTTAATCAATTTTATTTATATAAAAAATTAGGATATTAAAATGGTGGACTTCCACACCACCCACGTTTCTTGTTTTTTGACGTAGAACTACGTCTTTGTCGACAGTAAAAAGGGGGTAAATCCAGGAGCACAGATGACTTTTATGGGCGCAAAGCAGCCGATTTTTGTAGGCGCATAGATATTTTATACCCTTCTCTAATTAAAGTACCCTCTTGAGAATGCTACATAGAGTTGTACGTGAGCAAATACGGATTGTGGCAGATAAATCCCAACTTTTTCTAAAGTTTGTCCCTGAGATTTATTGATTGTCATAGCAAATGCCACTCTAATAGGAAACTGTCTTCGTTTGAGCTTAAACGGGAGCTTAAACAAAATTGTTAATAATTTAATCATCCGCAGCATGTAGCCTTAAAGTACTGTGGTCTTTTTTAACAGCACTATAGTGTATAATTTATTCGCCGACATAAGAGACAAATGTTTGTCTTCAATCGTCATGCCACTTGCATTTTTAAGTCAGCATTGAAGGCAAAAGAAGAAACATCTATAAGCATGACGATTGAAGACAAACATTTGTATCTTATGTCGGCGGACAAATTATACACTAGTGCTGTTAAAAAAGACCACAGTACTTTAAGGCTACATGCTGCGGATGATTAAATTATTAACAATTTTGTTTAAGCTCCCGTTTAAGCTCAAACGAAGACAGTTTCCTATTAGAGTGGCATTTGCTATGACAATCAATAAATCTCAGGGACAAACTTTAGAAGAAGTTGGAATTTATCTGCCACAATCCGTATTTGCTCACGGACAACTCTATGTAGCATTCTCAAGAGGGTACTTTAATTAGAGAAGGGTATAAAATATCTATGCGCCTACAAAAATCGGCTGCTTTGCGCCCATAAAATTCGGCTGCTTTGTGCTTATAAAAATAGGCTGCTCTGCGCCTTTCAAATTCGACTGCTTTGCGCCCATAAAAATTGGCTGCTCTGCGCCTTTCAAATTCGGCTGCTTTGCGCTTTTAAAAATCGGCTGCTCTGCGCCCATAAAAGTCATCTGTGCTCCTGGATTTACCCCCCCTTTACTGTCGACAAAGACGTAGTTCTACGTCAAAAAACAGGAAACGTGGGTGGTGTGGAAGTCCACCATTTTAATATCCTAATTTTTTATATAAATAAAATATAAATATAAATATAAAAAAATAAAATTGACTAAAAATTACAGATACAAAATGTAAAAGTGATTGATTTGGGCGATGACTGGTAAAGGGATTTACAAAAAGAAAAGAGAATGAGATACGCCCGCTTCGCGCGGGCTCAAAAGCTAGTTTTGTTTATAAAAGACATTACGCTTCAAAATGATAAGCGTGTAAAACATCTTGTCCGTAGTAGACATCACGCTTAAAGAGTATAAGCGTGTAATAAATAATGTCCGTAATAAACATCACGCTTAAAAATTAGAAGCGTAAGAAATCTTTCCGTAATAGACATCTCGATCGCTTGTGGAACATAAATGCATGTGTAGTGTACACACACACACACACACACACACACACACACACACACACACACACACACACACGCGCACACCACCCAGGGTGCAAAAATTATTTTTACATTTTCCTCCTGGCGGAAGAGACCACCACCTTCTCGCGGTTTCCGTTGAGTAACAATATGTACGTTATACATTTAATGGAAAATAAATTCAAAGACAGAAAGAACAGTGTATAAACTATAATTTTTTTTAGTACTTAATAATATCATATTGCGCTGAAATTAATTCTTTAAATAGAGATTGTTGAATAAACAGTGATTCTTTTTAAATAAAAAAACGTACATATTGACCAAGAGTGGATTTTTATATTTTAATTCAAATTTTAATTTTGTATTAACAGTCCTTTGAATCTGAATCCTTTAAACGAAATTGGACAATTCGTTGAATCTAAGTTTATCAGATTTTATCTTTCTTCCTATTTTTATCCGACACTGTATACTTGTCATAACTTTTCGTTGGATCAAAAGGTTCCCATCTACTCGCTGGAAAAATGTGTTTGTTCCTCTCGTACTATGATCTAATGAGAAATAACATAAAAGAGAATTATACAAAGTATTCTTTTAATGATAAATACCTAAGTAAAATTTTTCCGGCATGTGATTCCTCGGTTTCGAGAGAAGCATCGTGCATAACACGAATATCATCGTGAACGTCAAATGTGAACAGAGGCCCGCTCTTTCCTCGTGCTTATAGATATCCATTAACAGGTGGTGCTTATGGTCGGCAGTCCAGACTCCGGAAAATCGCATTTTGCAAAGAATTATCTGAAGGAATACGGATACGTCAACAGAGACACTTTAGGCAGCTGGCAGAAGTGCATTGCTGCAGTCCAACAATACTTGAATCAAGGAAAAAGTATAGTTATAGACAATACCAATCCTGATCCAGCTTCGAGAAAGAGATATATTGAGATAGCCAAGAAGCGCAATGTCTCGGTCAGATGTTTCGTCATGACGACAAGTATAGAACACGCGAAACGTAATAATAAGGTAATCGAAAATTAACATTAACCGTCATCGTGTGAAAGAATCGTATGAAGTAATGTTTCCGAAAATTCTAATCGATTTATTATTATATTACAGTTTCGCGAGTTGACTGATCCAAGCCACATTTCAATCAACGAGATTATTATCAACTCCTACGTGTAAGTAGATTTTAGATATATACATCTCTACACTCAAAATTATTTATCTTTGGATATGTAATTATACTTTGATGTTACTCTTTTGCAGGTAAATGGTCGACAGAAGCTTACAATGTGGTACAAAATTGTTCCTCAAAGGGAGTTGCTGCCCAAACTCAGATTGAAGGTCGCATTCAAACTAATATTTATGCAAATATTTATTTTATGATACAAAATTATGAGGTAAGTAGTTATTATTATCCAATCTTCGAGAATCTCTTTGCAGATGCGCAAATTAATTGAAATTAATTGATTTTTTAAAGCTAATTTCCCTTACTGAAGAACTGGTAATGAACGGACATGCTGAACAAGTAGGCATGGGACCAGATGAATGAAGCCAGAAACACTTGAATCCATCTGTACATAAGAGTTGTCAAGAAACTCTACAATTTTCACGCATAATCCGCGATTCTTAGTCAGTATGGACTAGAGTTTAATACAATCGCCATTGATGATCCCCTTTAATCGCGTCAAAATTGATTATTTCGCTTTTTGACTTCGTTCTTTACTCATGTTGTAAAATAGTTTTCCGATTGTGTAGAATATATTTATTTAGAAAGAAATTTATAAAGATTGTTATATTGATCGTAGAGTAGAGAAAACAATAAAACTTTTAACATTTTACAAAGTAGTGTCACATTTAAACTAGAACATTGTATCGAATAACTCAGACGAATTAGGAAATTCGTTTCTACGTGACTCATGTCTATTTCTGATTGGGGACGATTCGAGAACTCATTGAAATAATTTAATTTCTTTTCACGTTTAAATTTAGGTCACCGTAGATTAAACTTGTTACCTTAGAAGTTATTGTTAAATGGCGCATTTTATTTAATATTCCGCACTTCACTGTTGTGGCATAAAATTATTTTATGTTTCAAAAGATGGAGACTAAGCTTTCGGATTAATCCAGATGTACGCATACTGTATATATTTGATTAATTGTTTACTTAGATATCGATGATTCTTGCGCGATATGCTAATACATTTTTTTCTATGCAAGATTTCAATGCAGTAGAAACTAGTTAATTGAGAAAAAGAGTCTATAAATGATTCGTAACTCGTGCAATTGCGCGCAACTGGAAACGTTTGGCAGTTATGAAATGTTAATATTTAATATTGTTGTTAAACATAATATAGAAATATTTTTCTAGGAAATGTATACAAGTAAGGTTACAATCATTAAATCGCTCACAGTGCTCACGTACATAACTTTGTCGCGCGCTGCGATTAACTCAATTTATTATAATTTATTATAATTTTTTAACAAAGCGAAAATATAGCGCAATGGACATCGTTACGTAATAATCATTCGTAATTCATTTTCGTGTATATAATAATTTTCGTGTATATAATATGTAGCTGACCGCAATCTTTGACTCTATTCAAATTTTGTACAACACTTCATTTAGCATTGTATTAATCATTAAGTAGCTTTGAGTACATTTAGTAGCTTTTGTATATTCGTCAGTTTAATCCTTGAAGTTATTAAGACTTGCATGAATTTTTACCGCAAGTCCTCTTACATCTTTTATACGTCTTCAGTAAAATATATAAAAATATATCATAACTGAATTAACTCGCATATCTTGGTCTGTCTTTTTTTTCTCCATTGCTTAACTTCTATTCGCCTCCCAACTTGACGTATACGCTACTATACTCGTCCAAGACGTTATTCGCGACATTTACAAGCTCTCTGTCTTTCTCTTCAATCGCTCTAAAAAAAATGTGTCGTCTTGAAGTGATTGTCTTCCTAAAGGATTTAAAAGTTACGCTTTGCGAAGACATAAGATATACGTTAGCTGGAAAATCGATTCACAGCGGGATTAGAAAAAGACGGAATGTTATGCGGTCGGTTCTTCAACAGTATAACGGGTGAACGTTTCGCGACTAGGTTAATCCACTTGCATATCGGTCATTGCGATCTCGTTCTTGTACATACTTGACTCATCGTTATGAGACTAGCTCCATTGTTCGCGAAGATACTTTTCTCTTGTTCTCTCTTCTGCTACCCTAAGGCGCGCGCGCGCGCGCGCGCGTGTGTGTGTGTGTGTGTGTGTGTGTGTGTGTGTGTGTGTGTGTGTCAAACGTTTTACCTATTATTAACAACTTCAGACACATTACATTTTTATTTTTAAGTAGTAATTTTTTTCTGTGGTATACATATGTATAGCATTAACAAGGTGTACAACTAAAAAGGTTACAGATTATTATTTTTAAAAAACTAAGCAAAATATTAAATTGTTGTTTTCTTTAGAAATAATAGTCCGTAACACCTTTAGCTTCACACCTTGTACATACTGTTTATAAGATTATAAGATATATTGTTTATAAGATTAAGATGCGTAACACTACAAAAAGGCGTGATATCCGTACAAAATTACCTTTTTTAAAAAAAAGGTAAAAAAAGGCGCCAAGTACACGCATAGTAGTGTATATGTATTATGTTGTTACCTCGAAAAAAACAAAGTGGTAGTATAATACCTCCAAATAGCTTTACCCTGTACATACTGTTTATAAAATGCGTAATACTACAAAAAGGCGTGATATCCGTACAAAATTACCTTTCTTAAAAAAAAGGTAAAGAAAGGCGCCAAGTACACGTATAGTAGTGTATATGTTGTTACCTCGAAAAAAAGAAAGTGGTAGTATTATACCTCGAAAAAACCTAAGTAACAAGTGGTAGACGTACTCTTTGTATCTCGAAAAATCTCGAAGAAATCTAAGCAGTAGTATCTTTATTTCCAAAAAATTATAACCCAAGTGATACACATCACAAAATTATGTTACCTTATCAAAGAAGAGTCGCGCTTCAAGTGATCTATTACAATTACAAAAAAGAAATGATATCTCTTTAAATTACAGCGCCAATTACAGAGAGAACATATATATTGCCTCAAAAAATAATTGTTGCACTACTTTGAAAAATCTTTACATGGTGTCAATTAGAAAAAGAATGTATGATAACAATTTTATAAGATTAAAAAATTTTATTTAAATTTAACAAGGGAATACAAGATATTTAAATACAAAGTTTACATGTGTATTTTTTAGTGGTCACAAAGAATTACAGAGGAACAGTACAAAATAAAAATATTTTATTAAAATATTTAATCTAACGAGGGAATACAAGGTATTTAAATACAAAGTTTATATATTTATTTTTCAATAGAATAAAAGATTTAATCACAAAGAATTACAGAGGTAACAGTACAAAATAAAAATATTTTATTAAAATACATAAATTTTTCTTGTAAAAAAACTTGGCGCTGCTAGACCTCGAAATTTTAAATAAATAAATAAACTTATCCTATACTTAATTATAAGCCGCATTTTTCGCCGTCGTCACGCACACCCATATCACTCGCTCGCACATACACACCACGCTGATAATCATTTTGTTACTCCCGTAGCATTCTTCTCTGAATTATTTTTATTTATTGTTGTCCTTATTTATTTAAAATTTCGAGGTCTAGCAGCGCCAAGTTTTTTTACAAGAAAAATTTATGTATTTTAATAAAATATTTTTATTTTGTACTGTTACCTCTGTAATTCTTTGTGATTAAATCTTTTATTCTATTGAAAAATAAATATATAAACTTTGTATTTAAATACCTTGTATTCCCTCGTTAGATTAAATATTTTAATAAAATATTTTTATTTTGTACTGTTCCTCTGTAATTCTTTGTGACCACTAAAAAATACACATGTAAACTTTGTATTTAAATATCTTGTATTCCCTTGTTAAATTTAAATAAAATTTTTTAATCTTATAAAATTGTTATCATACATTCTTTTTCTAATTGACACCATGTAAAGATTTTTCAAAGTAGTGCAACAATTATTTTTTGAGGCAATATATATGTTCTCTCTGTAATTGGCGCTGTAATTTAAAGAGATATCATTTCTTTTTTGTAATTGTAATAGATCACTTGAAGCGCGACTCTTCTTTGATAAGGTAACATAATTTTGTGATGTGTATCACTTGGGTTATAATTTTTTGGAAATAAAGATACTACTGCTTAGATTTCTTCGAGATTTTTCGAGATCAGTAAATACGGGTTAAATAAGTATTAGTTTACATTGGATTTTTCAAAAGTAGTCACTTTTCTAGATGAGACTGCCTTCAATCGGTCGCTATATGGATTCTCGGGTCGAAAATTAGTCATTCGACGATTTATCCGTATTTGCAAACAATTTTTTATCTGCACTTATCGGTATGCATTTGTGTTTTGTTAAAACTTTACTCTAGTTTGTATCAGTAAATACGGGTTAAATAAGTATCAGTTTACATTTGATTTTTCCGATGCAGCCACTTTAGGGCGAGAATGTTTTCAATCAGTTGTTGAATGCATTCTCAGTTCTAAAAGTGATCTGCGTTCCTATGAAGATTTATCCGTATTTACAAACAATTGTTATCTGCACATATTTGTACGAGCTTATAGACCGGGAGCCCGCGATAAAATTTGTGTCAGATCTTATTCACCGCCATATTAATAGAATTAGTTGTTTTAATCGAGTAAGAAAGGTACATAATATAGGTAGGGGGCGGACATATTCCGAACGGAAGACGCCTGAACAAATATATCGGGCACATGAGGGATTTACTTCGATTTAGTGGGCGTTGATCTGGGAAAGAAGGAGATTAAAATTAAAAAATGTTGACAAGTTCTATCACCGTTATTAACCAAAAAAACCATATTAAAATTAAACCAGAAAAATCATATTAAGCAGAAATTATTTGCAGTTGCTAAACAACCAATGACACAGCTAGAGATGATATTTCGCGGTTCGACGTATCAATATTTGATGAATAGCAATAATAATTAATAATATAACAGTAATAATTGTTTCTCGGATAATTAACAGCCATGATACGTGAACATTTAAATAGGAATTTCACGCTTTGAATATGCTCCGAAATGCGCGCAAATTCACGTATTAAACCACGAATGTTGATCAGGGAAAAGAATGAAAGAAATCGCATTAATTCAATATACGATAATTTCAATATTAATGTTAAATTTTTCTTCATTCATAGTTTTAGACTAAATTCAGTTCTTTTCTTCTATTAATATTTGTTAAATTCTTAGATTAAACATCACTGAATCTTGCAAATTGAAAAATGGGCCAATCTTACAATTTTCCTAATTTTCAAATAAGAAAATTGTAAATTCGATATTATTGCGAAAAATCATCGTATTAATTTAAAAAAAAAAAGCATTTAAAATGTTTATTAGAATATGCTTGATTCGCATAAATTATTTCAAAAATTTTTTAACTTAACTTTTATACTTAACTCTTCGTGAGAGACGAGAAAATTACAAGCGTTTCTAAACTTATGAAGGGTAGTGTATGTCTATTGTATAATCATATTCAGCCGTTATTGAGATCTGATAATCTCGGATACTCGCAACTGGTCGACTCGCGTAAATATACACGGGGCGGTCTCGCGCTGCGCGTGACTTGGCGCGAGACACTACCGTGTCTCTTGATATAAATGTAATAATCATATAAAAAAGTTACATATGTGATTATATATAAAATATTGTATAATGTAATCGCAATTTTACCTTTTGTAAGAAAAAACAATGCAAAAATTATTTTTCTAAGTATTTTTTAATTATTCTTAATATTTTTTTCTATATGAAAAATTAAATATAATTAAATAATTTAAATAATTTTTGTATTGTACATAATACAGGGTGAGTCACCTAAGGGCGGCCATCTTAATAATACCCATAGTTTTGGATCGGAAGAAATGCTTGAAATAAAAGTTTTTTTGAATCAAGAGAGTCATCATGCGATGGTGAACATTTTTTCCCAAGTCCGAGCGCTTAGAAGATTTAAAGGTCATCTTTATTTTTTTAAATGGAATTATATGATTTTTTTTTACATAAGATGATTCTTCTAGTTATTCTGCATTTAAAAGTATTAAGGTAGAATTATCAAAAAATCAATAGTTTTCGAGATATATTATACTTCATTCTGGCATATTTTAACAAAATATAAAATATCACACGTAAACTATTTATTTGCTGGTAACTGTACCTTAATACTTTTATGCACAAAATAAGGAGATGAATCAATTGGTATAAAGAAAGCACATAGTTGCTCTTAGAAAAAAATAGTTGCAAATTGCATAATTCTTTTAAAGAGCAACTATGTGTTTTCTTTACGATGTGTGGATAGTAGCGAAGCCAGAGGCACTCAAAAATTTAATACGTCTCGTTTCAAGTATATTACTGTAAATAATATACTTGAATTGATATATCTGTGACTAACCTACTTGTTTCTATACTACGAGTCGTAATAAAGCTTTGAGAATCAGATTTAAATGAAACATTTCAGCTTTTATTCTGAATAAAATAACATTTCAGCTTTTATAATATTTAATAACATTTCATTACTTTTAATAACATTTAATAATTTAAATAAAATTTAAACATTTACTACGTCTTATTTAATAATCAATAAGGTAATCTGTAATTTCACAAAGTTTGCAATTTCGAAAACATTCCTCGATCCACTGACATTTTACTATTTTTATGGATGTTAGCTCACGTGCTTTCATATTTCTCATAATAGTGCTCGTCTCGTCTTCTACAAAGACATGTGTAACGGTATTATCTATGTTGTCTTTAATTGTACCTGACATGAAGCGGAATTTTAATTGAAAGTAAGATGATGGATTCTCGAAGAATCCGATTATATTTCGAAATGGCGAATACGGCGATACACCCCCGAACAATAACAAATCCATTTTTATTTCTTGCTCAATGGTTAGTTGATTGCCCGCAAGCTAGAAAATTTGCAAAATTAGATTAATGCGATAACATATTTAGTAAAGGCCATTGCACGTAACAAAGTTTTAGTCATAATCGTAAGGCCGTAAGAAAATAGACCAATCGCACTCGATTATTCTTCGAGCTCAATGAGAATAATCGACTGTGATTAGTCTATTTTCTTACGGTCTTACGATTAAAACTAAAACTTTGTTACGTGTAATGGCCTTAATAAATTTTGATTTGTACCTCTCCAATCTTATCTAATAACGTCTTTAAACTCTCCTCATCTACGTCAACAACAAAATGATAGGGACCTGACTTTTCAACCCTATCAGGTTTCTAACAGGAAATTGCGTTACATTTCATAATATGGCCCCTATCAGGATTCCCTAACAGGACCTGACTTTGCATTAGGGATAACCTGCTAAGGACCTTATTAAACCCCTGATTCCATTTCCGCTCGGGTAGAAAAAGAATGTGAATTTTCGAAACCGTCTCGCGACGCAGAAAACGGTCGATAGCACGGCCGGGTCGATGTACCATCGCGATGCACAGGCGTGACAGTTGGAAAACAATGACACGCGCGATACGTCCGCGTCGCAAAACGCGGCGCGAATGAAGCTCTAAGTACGAATAAAGCTGGCGGGGACGACGTGATCGACGTGATAACGCGGAGCAGGTTGTCATGCCCTTCGCGGGACGTCGGTTACCCGATATTGTTACTTGTCGATAGCGTAACAATCGGTGTCATCGATTCGCGGGGAGAAAATACGTTTTATAACACGTTACGCGCGGCGAGTCGCCT
Source organism: Temnothorax nylanderi (assembly GCF_030848795.1). Classification (NCBI taxonomy): domain Eukaryota; kingdom Metazoa; phylum Arthropoda; class Insecta; order Hymenoptera; family Formicidae; genus Temnothorax; species Temnothorax nylanderi. Next base: position 195,206 of record NW_027249328.1, on the reverse strand, counting down.
CGCGAGCGATCGGTTTGTACGGTTTTCGAAACCGGACGGTGAAACGGCGACTTGATAACCTCTTCTAAGCTAGCAGAACCAAATCGGCAGAATCAAACCGGACCTATCAGAATATTTAGTACCCATTTTGTACTAATTTGTACCGGTGTAACGATGCACCCCTATCGAGAAGCATCGTCCCCGGCCACCACCCGCCGGATGCCGCCTGACCGATCTTCCGTCGGGCGAGGATAAGGGTGCATCCCGATGGAGAAGGAATAGCGGAACGGAACAGTAACGGAAAAGAGATAAGGTGGAGGGTTAACCAATCAGAGTAGTTCCGTTTCAATTCCGTTCCGTGTTATAGTAAGTGGGTTCCCCATGGCACGGAGCTGTTACGGAACGGAAAAGAAACGGAAAAATTTGTAATCTATCCTGTCGAAAGTTCGCGAATAAGTGCTTGGCAGTGGATCGATCGCTTTGCAACATATTTTTGCAAATAAAGAGCAATATGTCGTCATTGCGGTAGGTATTATATGTGAAAATAAAATATATATGTTAAAATCCTATGTTAATATGTTAATGCGTTATATGTTATATGTTATATGTTAATATAAAATTACTGAAGAAAGAAGACATTGTCAAGGAGACAGCAACAATTTAATTAATAAAATGGCAAATAATGATTCCTTAATTTTATATTAACATATAACATATAACATATAACGCATTAACATATTAACATAGGATTTTAACATATATATTTTATTTTCACATATAATACCTACCAATAACGACATATTGCTCTTTATTTGCAAAAATATGTTGCAAAGCGATCGATCCACTGCCAAGCACTTAAGGTGCCATTTCACGTTGACGCTCGACGCTCATTTTCAGCGAGCAAAAATCTTCAGATATAATATATTTTATTTATGTATATATATAAATTTATTTATATAATATAAATAAGTAAAAAATATTATTTCTAGGGTCATGTGGTTTCGCTTTGACGCTAGCGTCAAGAAATAAAGCTGAATTTATTCAACATCCAGCGTTGACGCTGAATCGTCGTTGATCGTCTCTGGTACAATCAAAAATAGGCTTCGAAATACGTAAAATATTAATTATTTTCAAGTAATATCTTCAAGTAATAATATTTTACAAATATATATATAAATAAAAAATAAGATTTTTGCTCATTGAAGATGAGCGTCGAGCCGATCAAGCGTCAACGTGAAAGGGCACCTTTATTCGCAAACTTTCGACAGGATAGGTTACAAATTTTTCCGTTTCTTTTCCGTTCCGTAACAGCTCCGTGCCATGGGGAACCCACTTACTATAACACGGAACGGAATTGAAACGGAACTACTCTGATTGGTTAACCTCCCACCATATCTCTTTTCCGTTACTGTTCCGTTCCGCTATTCCTTCTCCATCGGGATGCACCCTAAGGGCGCGGTGCGCCCATATTTTAAACGTCTCCACATGCACCGTGTGCGCGGGCTAGACGCAGCACCGGTGCCTTCCCGCACGACGCCGACAGGCGCCGGAGGGAGCCGACCCGCGCCGAAGGCGCGAGCGCGCCGACGTACCCCCACGCGACCCGCCTGACGATCGGCCTCCCTCCCGACGGATCCGCCGCGCCGGGATATTTAAGCCGGCGCGCCGACGAGAACCGACACTTCGTCTTCACGATAGCTTCCCGCTGTTCTCGACGAAGCCTTTCCGCTTATCCTAGGGCGACACACCAACGAGGTTCGGAGCTCCGCGTCTCGACTGAGTTCTCTCAGGTGTCCCCAAACTCCATCCAACCGAACTCCCGACGGCACGGTTACGCGGGGTCGAGCACGCTCGGCCTCGCAACGAGAGCTCTCACTGCCTTAGCCCGGGATACCGGAATTCTCCGGGATGCTCCTCGCATTCCCGTCCCGCACCGAATACCGCGTTTCCGTACGTACCATACCGGATACCGCGTTTCTGTACGTATCCTACCGCATGCCGCGTTTCTGTAAGCGTAGACCCGCGTCCCAGTAATCCGCCGTGTCACGCCGAGTGCATATGCACTACCGACCGTTTGTATATACCGCGCCTCTGTAATCGTAACCCGCGTTGCCGTAATCCGTCGCCGCACGCCGAGTGCACATGCACTACCGACCGTTCGCATATACCGCGCTCCTGTATTCGTAACCCGCGTTACCGTAGTCCGGAGTAGCGCGCTGCGCGCACCCGCACTACCGTCCCGGCCACCGCCGTATTGTACATAGATCCTAACGAATAAACCAATAGTGTGCATTGTAAACTAATTACTGTTTCTGGGCCATCTATCGAACTCCTGATCCGGCGAGCTAGTCCGCGTTCGACCCTAAAGATAGGTCGTTACACCACTAATAACAATTTTGTACCCAGTGCCTTTTCGGAGAAAATCGTGGCGCTGCTATCTTAGCATTAAGCTAGAAAGACCACAAGAAAAAAAAGAAAAAAAGAAAATTAAATACAGAAATTTGAAGGACTGAATTTGTACTAATTTGTACCATACAAATAAACTTAATATATTCATCCCTTTTGCTTCAAACAGCCCCTAATAGAACTCAGTCCTATTAGTCTCAAGAGTAAAGTACTCTTTCTCATCAGCAGAATCAATCACTACTTGTAGACTCGATTCAGGATAATTTGTACCGCAAAAATATAAAGTTTCAGATTTTCTACCCCAGCCGTTTGATGTAAAACTACCCTCGATCCCTAACAGTCTCAAGAGTAAAGTACTCTTTCTTATCAGCAGAATCAATCACTACTTGCAGAATTGATTCAGGATAATTTGTACCGCGAAAATATGAAGTTCCAGATTTTGTACCCTAGCCGTTTGATGGAAAACTGTAATAGTGAATAAGCGCACAAAATTCTAACCACTTTAAACTTTTTTCATTTGAAAACTATTATAACCTCGGCATTTTCGTATTAAAATTTTCGTCTTAAAATGTTACAAAGCATTTATTATTAAAATATTTATCGCCAGTTTAATTACATTCTGTATAGTTAAAAAAAAATATTACAAAATTTTAAATATAAAAGAATTCTATAAAAATATAATATTATTAGAGGGAGCTAATTTTGCATTTGGCTATCTGGGTGTATAATCAAAAAGAAATTTATACACGTATTTGTGTGCATGTACTTACCTTCGTTTCTGTACAAGCTTTCATAGCAGCTAACTTTTCCTTCAACAACTGGGTTTTGTCGATAACCTTCTGTTGTTTTTTAATTTTTTCGTCCTCGTCGGTTATTTCGGATGCAGAGAATAGAAGTGACGATGGCAGAACTTTTGGCCTCTCTTTTTCTATTCTACGTTGCAAATCCTCTAACGTTTCTGTAAATATAATTAATTATCACAGATTTGCGCAAATAAGGGGGAAGGGAGTGGTTGCGTTAGTAGCTATAAAGACATATACTTTACCTTCAACGAAAGCTATGGCTGCCTCCCGGTATTTATTGCCACACCTGACTTTATATAATTTTTCTTTTTTTAAAGGAGTCTGAAAATGATGTATTTTGTCACTCTCGATGATTTCATATGTCGACTCTCCAGTGTATTTTATGTAGCAAAACATTACTGAAAATAATGTAATTAACAAAATAAAATGCAAATAGTAATAGTGGGTTATGCTATATAAGTGTTAGAATTAGGCCTGATAATGTATGAGATTTTTGCACGACAAATAAACTAAATGCGAGTAATTCGCAGTTTGTTTGCGCACGGATTATTCGCTCACGTACAATAGAGGTACAGTTGTTGGCCACTCCACAATGACTTGCCACATCTTAAAAAATTAAAGATTATAAAGAAATACTATTAAAATGTTTTTAACCCTATTCACTCCAACGTTTTTTCCGCCCCTTTAATCCTCCAACCATGCACTTTCGAGTCCCACGTGTTTTTTATAATGTTAATAGCTTTGAAAAATTCCCCAAAAATTATTATAATATCTTTATACCTTCGACTAAAAATCAATGTAAATAAAATTTGAAAATCATTTATTTAAATATTTTTTTACAAGAATTGAATGTTGAACAACTCACGTTACGACATGTTTTATTTAAAAAATCATAACTCACGAACAAATTGACGAAATTTAATGGTTCAAAGCGCAAATTAAAGCTAAAAGTAGTGCGAATGAGAAAAAAAATATGAGATAATTATTAATTAAATAGGAATACTTAATTTCGTCGCCGCAAATTTGGTAATTTTTAAATAGTACAGAAGGACTTTAAGGACTTAGAGAATGCTAGAAAAAAAATTTCTGAATAAGAAAATACGAATTTGAAGTGTGACAGATAATTTTTATGTAAAAAAATTAATTTTTTTTTATAATCGTAGCTCCTCCTCACCTCTTCCACCTGCCTCTGAGCCATAATAGTCCTCTGTGGAATGTCAAATTTTTATTAACGACAAAAATATTTTAAATACGCTTAAATTATACACAAAAATACATTTTTATCGAAAAAAAATTCTCACTTACCTTTCACACAACACTGACGTAATCCTCCAACCATGCACTTTCGTGTCCCACCGAGATTTTGATTGTTCGCCGTTTCGAGAGTAAATGAGCTAGGACTTTGAAATTACTACCTGATGTTCCCTACTATAACAACATTTTTTAGGGGGGGGGATTATCAGACGATCATTTGTTTTCCGGAACAAACGACTGTTAGAAACTCGTGGGACACGAAAGGGCATGGTTGGAGTGAATAGGGTTAATTATAAATATAAAAATATTTATTACACTTTTATTTCGCGCATTTTACGTCACCAGAGTATGCGCGTATGGCCATATTAATTGTTAAAGTTGAGCATGCCCGCTCATATCGCTACATTTCGTCGGTATGACAGGATCCCAGTAAACAATTTGTCAGCAAATTGTAACCAATTTGACACCAAATACGCGCAAAACTTGTCGACAAATTCGGTGCGATCTGTGTCTGCAATACGCTTGTGTTTTGCTAGCAAAGCTTGTGTACATGACTTGACACCAAATTGACGCCAAATATCGAGCAAAACAGGACAGCAAAAGTTCAACGGCAAATTTGCGCCATATTGTGAACAAGGCTTGCCAACAAAAGCTCGACAGCAAATTTGTGCCAAATTGCGAGCAAACTTTGACAAAAGAACTTGACGCCAAATTGACACCAAATACCGAGCAAAGCTTGCCAGCAATCTAACAGCAAATTGTTGACAAATTGCTATCAAAGTTTGTTGACAAAACCCGACGCCAAATTGATATCAAATATCAAACAAGATTTGAGAACAATACTTAACAGCAAATTGGCACCAAATACAGAGCAAATCTTGATGACACAGCTTGACGCCAAATTGCAGCAAGCCTTGTTACGTAGCCATTAATAAATACTAAAATATATTTTTTTAGGGAAAATTAAAAGCATTAAATTATAAAAAGCATATAATTTTTTATTGATTTACAATAAATTATTTTATACATATGTTAAAAGAAATCTTTATATTTATAAAACATTATAAGACATTTATAAAATCTAACGGTGGCAATAAAATAATGAATTATATATTAATTACAGTAAATGTTATACAATGTGAATTTACTGACATATGCAAACATTTAACTTTGTCAACAGCACATACAATATTTGTAAACACTCGAGAATCTTATATAATGCCTGGAACACATACTCCGTGCGCAGATAATGCATTGGCCGGTATAAGAAGGATTTATAGAATCTTACTGAAAACACGAGTATAATTTCTATGAAAATGCATCTAAAACAATATTCTTATAAGCCTAATACTACTAACTTTCCTTTCTTTAATCATACAATAATAACTACCGTGCATATTTAAACAACTAGTTCAAACTTGAAACACGATTTATTATTTGCAAGAATGCAAAATTGAAATAAACAAATGTTCACAATGTGCATAGTTCGTCGATTACAATGGAATAATGCAGTACTGTTGTCAGAAAGAAATAACAAAAGAATAATATACATCATTTAGGTGCAAGCAACCGAAGTGAATTTTATAGTGTTTGATGTAATAGAAATTAATATACAGCAGAAAAAAACTGTTCAAACAAAACTTTTAGACCGTTTAAACAAAACTTTTAAACTATTCAAACAAAACTTTAAACTTTTACAGATAAAAAAATACACGATATTTCATCAACAGTTCCAAGATTATTTTGAGAAATATTTTAATCAAAGAAAGAATATGTAAAATTTTTAATATTGCAAAAATATGATAGTTATAAAACTAAAGCATTTCCCTTGTATTTTAAATTGTTTTAAATTGTTTCTATTTCAAACTAATATTACAATTTTGCCTTAATCAGATTCAAACGGCAAGTAGAATGAAACATTTTATTACATAATATTACATATTCTTTATACTCTTATAACTCTTCTTTAAGACTATAAGAGTATAACTCTTTATACTCTTATAACTCTTCTTTATAACTCTTGTTTTCACGAAACATTTCGAATATTTTTTATTCTCATCACTATTCTCGCAGTTTTCAGAATTATCATCGTTGTCATCTGAATGAGCCTCGTTATTGTTGCCGGTGTGTCTGTTAATGTTAAATATATCTCTATAATTATCGTTATTTTCGAAATCAAAGTGTTCAGAGTACTCAAAATGATCAGAATTATTAGAAAATTCAGAATGGTGAGGAAGTTCAGAATGATGAAAAAGTTAAGAATAATGAGAAAGTTCAGATTCTTTTTGATTATGAAGAAAATCTGGTATTACGGAACTTTGGCTTTTAACGGAAGCATGTGCTTGCTGAATATGCGACTGATCGAATTCAATTAAAGAATCTGTTGAATTGAGTTCTTCTACAACTTCAACATTCGCTTTTTAACTTTCTTAGAAAGCTTATGAAACGGTGTTTTTTGGCATGTTCTAAAATAAACTGCAAATAAATTTAAATGTTATGTTTACATAAAATACATAGATTTCAAAATATATACTATCTTTACTTTTTAAAAACATTTATTTTTTCAGATTTTCTACTGCACAATCACTATAACAAATGGAATGTTAATGGAAAAAAATATAACTAAATTAATTAAACTAACAGTACAAAATAAACTTATAGGATGGAAGGCTGGCTGATTTTCTCGAGTTATAAAAAGGTCATCAATTTAAATTTAAAAACAAAATCTCGTTTAATTAAACAAATTTTAAATACAATTAACGTTTTACGTTTCGACTTTATATACTTAGTCTTCTTCAGAAACCTGATACATAAGAGATAATACATAAAAAATAATTAAAAAATAAAAAGAAATAAAAAATTGCTACAGATAAAAAGGATAGAGAACAAAGCCGCATACTTTGGACTGACTTGCCAGAAATGTAGCTAAGATCTACACTATGACATAGTATAGACCTTAGCCACAATTAATGTATATACGAGTTGTCAAAAATAGAATGAAATAAGTCAAGTAATAAAATTGTTACTATTATCTATACTGTTGTTATTATTATCAAACGATATTATTTATTATTTGACAGTGTAAAATTGTAATGCATATATTAAAATTACATTAGGGCTAGAATATAAACCAGACCCACAAGAATGAGAGCAATTCCAAGATCTCAAGACGAGAATTAACCAGATCGTACAGGGCGGAATTAAGGAGTCTGGATTACTGATTGAAATCAAAGTAAGAAAAGAAAAGAAAAAAAAGAAAAGAAAAGAGAGGGGGGCCTCTGCTTTTGTCTACGAGATCAATTCTAGGGCTAGAATATAAACCAGAGCCACAAGAATGAGAGCAATTCCAGATCTTAAGACGAGAATTAACCTTGCAGAGCCCCTTGTACTACCACGATCAATGTCGATCTTCCAATATGGCGTCCCAAATGAGAATATCGGAAGGGCCCTGCTCGCTGGACCGGACTCCTCGCCTCAATCCTCCCTCAAGCTCTCCTTTTCCTGGCGGTGAGCTCTCCTTGGGAAGTCGAATCTCGCTCGGTTGGTCTCCAGAATACGTGCCGCTTAGCTCAATCAGTTACGAAAGAAGGAAAACGTACTCGTCTCGTCCGAAGAAACGCAGCAAGAGCGGCCATGACACTGAACAAGAGCGAGGAAGGAGGTGGGGGCGCGTTGAAAGTGGCGACTCACGTGTCGCGCCATCTGAATGAAACGCCCTAAACATCGCTTGGTATTTGGCGTCAATTTGTTCTTAAGTTTTGTTACCAAAATTTGCTCAATATTTGGCATCAATTTGGCGTTGGGTTTAGTCAACAAACTTTAACAGCAATTTGGTGCCAATTTGTTATCAGGTAGTTGCTAAGCTTTGCTCGGTATTTGGCGTCAATTTGTTCTCAAGCTTTGTCACCAAAATTTGCTCAATATTTGGCATTAATTTGGTGTTAGGTTTTGTCAACTAATTTTAGCGGCAATTTGATGCCAATTTGTTATCAGGTACTACTAAGCTTTGCTCGATATTTGGTATCAATTTGGCGTCAATTGTGTACGCATGTTTTGATACGTATTTGCTAGCAGTTTGTCGACAACATTTGATAAAACAAATTTTGATGCAAATTTGTACCATTTCTGAAACCAAAATTTGTAGCAAGTATTTGGCATTATTTGTTCGAACAGATTTGGTTATCTGGGATTCCTCTTAACCCCTTCAGTCCCGCCGTCGACCACCTCTATCAAGTTAGCCCCCCCCACCATCACAAAAAAAATCCGCACCTATTAAAAAATTTAGTGCTATTTATGTGCTAATTTGTTGCTCAAACCGTTTAGCAGGAAATCGCGATCGAAATGGGTGAGGCCAGCTTGTCATCAAGCTAGCCCCTCCCATAATAAAAAACCTATATAGAGTGCTCAAATCCAAAAAACAAATACACCAGAATTTGTTGCTTTTTTGTTGCTCCAAGATAGCGTGAAAACATTTTCGAAATATAACGTTTTTTTTAGAAAATACGTATATCCGAATACTTAACAGACAGCACTATATTGACTACATCTTAAACAACGTTATATTTCCAAAATGTTTTTATGCTATCTTAAAGCAACAAAATAGCAACAAATTCTGGTATAAACGTTTTTTCGATTTGAGCACTCTATATATATTTTTTCGCATGGAGGGGGGGGGGCAGCTTGACACAAGTTCTAGCCCCACCATATACTAAAAAACACATATAGAGTGCTCAAATCCAAAAAATAAATACACCAGAATTTGTTGCTTTTTTGTTGCTTTAAGATAGCGTAAATAAATTTTCATAATATAAGGTTCTGTAAACAATGCCACTAATAAATACTGCATCTTCGACCGTTATCTGCGACTTCGATGTCTAAAAACTAAGTAAAGGAATTTGTTGCTCGGGTCCTTTTGTTATTTAAATATTCTATGGACCGTGCCCTACCAGAATATGCAACATATGATTTTGTTGCTCGCCCCTAACTGTAAATAAACAAATTATATTTCTCCGCGTCGACCGTTATCTACGACTTTGATGGCTAAAAACTAAGTAAAAGAATTTGTTGCTCTTCTCTATTTGATCTTAAAATATTCTATGGTCCGTGCCGTATCAGAATATGCAACTTATGATTTTGTTGCTTGTTCCTGACTACAATAAAATAATTATAGGTAATTATGTTGTATTTATAAATATTGTATATTATCTGTAATTTTTATTCTAGTAAACACGTACTTAGTCTTTGCATAATATAATTATAATTACAACATAACTACCTATAATTGTTTTATTGTAGTCAGGAACAAGCAACAAAATCATATGTTGCATATTCTGATAGGGCACGGTCCATAAAATATTTAAATAACAAAAAGACCCGAGCAACAAATTCTTTTACTTAGTTTTTAGCCACGGAAGTCGTAGATAACGGTCGATGCGGAGATAGATAATTTCTTTATTTGCAGTTAGGGGCGAGCAACAAAATCATATGTTACATATTCTGATAGGGCACGGTCCATAGAATATTTAAATAACAAAAAGACCCGAGCAACAAATTCCTTTATTAGTTTTTAAACATCAAAGTCGCAGATAACGGTCGATGCGGAGATAAATAATTTGTTTATTTGCAGTTAGGGGCGAGGAACAAAATGATGTGTTGCATATTCTGGTAGGGCACGGTCCATAGAATATTTAAATAACAAAAAGACCCGAGCAACATATTTCTTTATTAGTTTTTAGACATCGAAGTCGCAGATAACGGTCGACGCAGAGATAAATAATTTGTTCATTTGCAGTTAGGGGCGAGCAACAAAATCATATGTTGCATATTCTGATAGGGCACGGTCCATAGAATATTTAAATAACAAAAGGACCCGAGCAACAAACACGCTGAACACGCACCACGCCGCGGGGGCATGTTAATTTGACATATTATTCTTTTTGCAGGATCGGACCGGCACGTCGCGCACACAGATCGGCGGATGACACCGAGCGCGACCGAACACTTGCGAATCGCGCGTCGCGGAAAACTTTCACGCCGCGTACGCGTGATCTCAGCGCGCAAACATTATGAGAAAGTAATAAATTTTCTGTTCAAATTTGTACTTAAAGAATTTGAAAAACTGATATCATCTTTCCATATTACGAGTCATTAAAATTAAGAAAATCTAATATAAGATTGCTCTCTTAACTTAGGTTTTCTCATAGAAAATGCTTTGCGTGTACGAAAACATTATCCGCAATTGCGAATAAATACCGTCAGCATCCGATGCGGACAGATAGAAACAGATAGGTACCGATTGAGAAGTGAAAGAAAATATGGTATATATGATAAGATCCTATCTGTATCTATGCGATTTTTATACAGATAGGATCCTATCTTACATAACATATTTTCTTTCACCTTTCAATCGGTACCTATCTGTTTCTATCTGTCCGTATCGGAGGCTGACGGTATCTATTCGCAATTAAAGATAATGTTTACGTACACGTGAGAGTGAGACGACGATAGACCAAGAAAGCGAGAGAGCAAGAAAAACTACAGAGCGCGAGATCGTGCGCGCGCGCGAGAGAGAAAGTAGAGAAAGCAAATAATGAGATGCAATAAGAAGATGTGCTTACCTTTTTCTAAATTCTTTCCTTCGTCCCGCCGTCGTCCGGATATGACGCGCGCGGCGGGCGGCTTATGCCCGGTCTACATAGGCCGCAGTTGGCAAAACGCAAGACACACGCACAGACTACATGTCAATCTAGCCTTTATACACAAAGAGGTTAGATTGACATGTAGACTGTGCGTGTGTCTTGCGTTTTGCGAACTGCGGCCTATGTAGACCGGGCTTTACTGTTTCGCAGCGACGACGACGAATCGCGATTCCGTCAGCGCCAGAGTGCCGCAAACGTCGCCGGCCGTCATAGGGGTGAAACCAATATACGAAAAGTGGAAACAAATATGGCCGATAAAAGCAAGCGAAAACAGGGATAAATATATGCGTGCGCACGACGTCATTTTCCGAGAAGTGCCGATTGTTACCGAAGCTGAACCGAATGAAATCCCATCATCCCGATGTATAACTTAAAAGTATTGCGACTTAATACTGAAGAAGAAGAAGATTCTTCGGCACGCCGAAGAAATGCGGATTCAACGATAGTGAGCGACGCAATAGACTGGTTATTTTTGACCGATTGTTCTTTTTCGCGTGTGTTTTCATCACTCTGAGGATGAAATGATATAAATCGACGCCGCTATTATTGATGTGCACCAGATCGAAACCTCATCTGTCGATAGCATGTGTCGTTGAATGGTCGTTGACGCGACATTTTCACGCGAATGGTCGTTTGTGCCTATCAAGCGGATACGGCGGCTCGTCCGGGAACGTTCGAGCCCAAAGCTGGAAAGGTCCTGAAGAAGCTTCAAGATTGCACAATAACATTGCCTTGCTCACGCAATCCTGCGCCTCGATCCACTGTCTACTTCCACGTGATGTTCGGCAATTGTGATGACTCGCTAAATGGTATGAATTTTTTAATATAAATGTTTAAATAAAGTGTCGTACATATATATTATTTTATCGCGTCTTTTGAGGTTAGAGTCGATTAATTTATAAATATTATAACGCTATATTTATTATTTCTATTCCTATTTATTTATATATATCCAGAGAGGAAACTATTCCTATTTATATCCAGAGAGGAAACAGATGGGAGGTTAAGAGAGGATCCAACAAAGATCTCAAGAAATCCTTCAGCAAAGCCGCCACCGCTATAATCGGCGCATCCTCCAAGCAACTAGGATCTCCCGTGGACTCGATCTGTTCTCGCAACTCTCGAACGATTCGAACATTCGCAGACTTGCGGAATATTCCCTGCATGAACGGACCTGTCGCGAATAATTGTTGCAGCATCACGAGAACGGGTTTAGGTAGACCGTTCTCATCTAGCCGCGCCAGAGGCACGCCGAGAAAATTTGCATAATAGGTTGTACCATTTTTTAGGTCAGAATGGGCATATGTCTCATTTAGAATCGGCTTTCAAAGCTGTATTTTTTTCAAATTACACTAGTAATTTCTGTGATGTACATCACTGTGATAGCTTGATTATTGATAAGGCTATAACGTTTTTAATATTTAAATATGTTAAGGACCGTAAACTGCAATCACAAGCTCTAAGTTCCGGACATTATAAGAAAATGAAAAAATTTCATTCAGCGAAATGACATCACATTTTCGAATTCAATATTTTATTAGAAGTTTTTCCAGTAGAAAACTCTACATTATTAATACTTTTGTATTTTGATTTTATTTCAAATAATCAGATTTGTGCTTTTGGTTTCTTACCATGGTTACTACCAGGATACCTAATATAATAATAAGACAAAGCAAATTTTATTTTCTTTTTATATATTTTATTATATCGTGTATTTTTATCTTTAAAAATTAATGTTATTATAGCGTAGCTTATATAGTATATAAGCGGTAAACCGCTTAGATTATAAGATTGTTGCATATCGAACAAAAACAGAGCAGCACATATTTTCTGTTTATTTCCATTATATTATTTTAGAGAAAAAAAATTTATTTTTTTGTTTTATTTATCAGTACTTATAAGAATTGTCGATATATGCGAATCATATTTAGACAAATATATGTTATCGATATGTCCTCGAATCTACGATTCATGTCAATTTTTAATAAATATTATTATATATTTATTAACTGTGGATTTTATTTTCAACTGCACCTAATTTATGATATCGTAATTTACGTTTTAGCTGAATTTCTTGCACAGTTAATTTTTTCTCTTTTTCTCTTCAACGTAAAAAGAAAAAGAAGAAAGATGGACTGTACAAGAAGTTTAGCTAAAATAAACAAGTCTAAAAATAAGGAAATATAAGGCATATGTATATATATATATATATATATATATATGTATATATATATATATATATATATGGGACGTTTCACGTCAACCGGATCACTTGTCTGCCCAAAATTTGAAGCGACCTACGAAGATGTTCGATAGCTCAAAAAATTAGTCTTTACTAGTACTTTCGAAAGTCATGTGCCCCGTTTTGAAATCCAAAATGGCTGATCCAATATAGCGGCTGAAAGCCTGAAAATTGGAGAAAAATCTACATAATTTAACGTAATCATGTTTTTAAATATTGATTCGGTTTTGAAATGGCTTGGTAAGGAGTTTTCAGTGTCTCTGATCACGATCCTGGAGTTGAATAACTGATATCTAAGATGGCGGATCCAATATGGCGACTGAAAGTGTAAAAATTAGTAAAAAGCTAATCTTATCTTGGTTACGTTACTGAAATTCAAGACGGCGTATCCAATATGGTTGCAGAAACCGTAAAAAGACTACTTAATTTAAACTCCATTTTCTCTAATAAATATTTTATAGATTATTTTTTAAAAAGTCTACTAATTAGGAATCCGATAGTCAAAGGTAAGAGCAGTCAATTTGAAAAGAACCGTTGAAACCACCACAGTAACTCTATGAGCAACCTATGGTATTAGTTCACCACCTATCCTGAAAAGGACTGTTGGAGAAGCAACACCAGCTTACTGAACCGCAAAAAAGAAATTTTCACCAACTATCCTGAAAAGGACTGTTGGAGAAAATATATCGATAGCTCACTAAGTTACCGATGGAAATGCTTACTAACTATCCTGAAAAGGACCGCTAGGGAAGCCACCACAGTAACTCTCTGAGCAACCTATAGTATTCGCTCACCAACTATCCTGAAAAGGACTGTTGGAGAAGGAACATCAGCTTACTGAACCGTGAAAAAGAAATTTTCACCAACTATCCTGAAAAGGACTGTTGGAGAAAATATATCGATAGCTCACTAAGTTACCGATGGAAATGCTCACTAACTATCCTGAAAAGGACCGTTAGGGAAGCCACCACAGTAACTCTCTGAGCAACCTATAGTATTCGCTCACCAACTATCCTGAAAAGGACTGTTGGAGAAGCAACATTTGATTTTAAGATTTTTAAGAAAGTTGGGAAAGTTTTATCAACTTCTGAAAAGACTGCTGGAGAAAATATAATATTAACAGCTCACTGAGTTACCGATGGGATTGCTCACTAACTACTCTGAAAAAAAAAAAAAAACGTTAGAGTAGTAACCACAGTAACAATTTGATTTTTAAATTAAGTAGTCTTTTTACGGTTTCTGCAACCATATTGGATACGCCGTCTTGAATTTCAGTAACGTAACCAAGATAAGATTAGCTTTTTACTAATTTTTACACTTTCAGTCGCCATATTGGATCCGCCATCTTAGATATCAGTTATTCAACTCCAGGATCGTGATCAGAGACACTGAAAACTCCTTACCAAGCCATTTCAAAACCGAATCAATATTTAAAAACATGATTACGTTAAATTATGTAGATTTTTCTCCAATTTTCAGGCTTTCAGCCGCTATATTGGATCAGCCATCTTGGATTTCAAAACGGGGCACATGACTTTCGAAAGTACTAGTAAAGACTAATTTTTTGAGCTATCGAACATCTTCGTAGGTCGCTTCAAATTTTGGGCAGACAAGTGATCCGGTTGACGTGAAACGTCCCATATATATATATATATGTAAGGTTTTTGATATAAAACAGCTTTATTGTCAGGATAGCAATATATATTCAAATGTCAATTACAGGGCCTCCGGTGATATACGCCGAAATATCGCTTCAACAATTTCACAGTCTCAATATATACGCACAAATACTCAGTCTTCAACAACTATACCGTCTCAATAAATATACGCGCAACTACTCAGTCTTCAACAACTACACAGTCTCAATAAATATACGCGCAACTACTCAGTCTTCAACACACATTCACTTCCATATATACATGCCTTTCTTATAGGCTTTCTATAATACAACTTATTCTTACGTTGGCCTCATCGCGACTGCTCACTTCGACTCTTCGCAAATCCTGTCCCTCTTTTCATCGCTACTAGCGCCTCGCTGCTAGTGCCAAATATGCTACGTCACTTCTCAAATCTTCGAATCCCTATATCACCGCATCGATAACTCAGCCCTCCTATTGACCGTTACAATCTGCCGCTTACATATATATATAGTACTATCTAGTACCAAGCCAAGCCACTGCGAGCGCTACGATCAATTTTGTGTTTCCTTCGTTTAACACGGAGCTTGCTCTTCTCATTATATGTATATGTTCTGTGCCGGCCGTGGTATCCCACCGTGGAGTCACACACAATACGCACCTCACACACACACTTATTTTATTTTTTCTGAACGCAGCCCAGGAGTCACAGGACCAGTGAATTGAGAAACTGCGCTTCAACTGATGAATACATTTTTTTTGTCACCGGACGGCATACGCGAAAAACCCGATAGTCTAATAAATAAAATATTGCTTAGCAACAGCACATAAAAACAGACTAGCGAATGTTTAACGACGGATACTCACCGATACATGCAGATAGAAAGTACTTTTGCAAATACGAATACTGCCATATAGCAACCAATAGCAATCGATTAAGATTATGGCAGGATTCATAGTCGGATCTTATATTTAAGATCGTTTTAGGTGCAATCTTAAGATGTCATGAACCAATCACAGAGCCGTATTAGCGTCTTAAGACATTACTTAAGACGATCTTGAAATAAGATCCGACTATGAATACCGGCCTATGAGCACAAGCGCTGAATCCGTTCGAAATACATTGCTCTTTAGCATCTTATCAAGTAGATAATCATGAGAAAAACCAATAAACACAAGACAAGATATCTTTTCACTTAATCGGAATTATCTCATAGATTCCAATAAAAAGAAATCATTGGATCATCCTATTGAATACAATGAATAGTATACTTAGAGAATGCATATAAAATCTAATAAGAACAATTTGTTACAAAATGATATGTTAAAGTCGAAATTCGTATCAGCAAATGCTTTTAATAACACCTAAAGGTATATCATAAACGTATCAGAAATGACCGATATATCCAACGTCATACTTAAAAATCTAAAAATTTGAAAATCCCGATAGAATCTTATAAATATTTTATATTGTGTCTGCAATGCCACATTAAATATCAACTAGTAAATGCCAATTGCTGCAGACCTATCTGGAAAATCTGCTTGATTCAAATTGCAACAAAATAAATAAAATATCAAGAATTAAAAGCCTTGCGATCCAAGCCTAGTTCTTTGACGGCCTTATGTTAGTTTCTGTATATATATATACTATATATATACATATAATTTTTCCAACAAACTGCGCGCCGATTAATGTCGGACTTTAAAACACAGTTATTGTTAGAATTAAAAACCCTTCCCTCCCCGGAATTAAATCGACTCGATTTAATTATCTAAAAACTGTAAAGAATTTTATTGCGAAAAAAATTACCTCAGCCAGGGTTCGAACCTGGAACCTCCCTCATTCCGTGTAGGGCGTCGTACCAATTCGACCACCGAGGCATGTGGTAATGTTTATCGCAATAACCGGTGATAATAGTTTGGAACGTTTTACTCAGGCGACGTGAATAAATAATAATAAGAGAAATAGGATCGACAATATACAATATCAAGAATTAAAAGCCTTGCGATCCAAGCCTAGTTCTTTGACGGCCTTATGTTAGTTGATATTGTATATTGTCGATCCTATTTCTCTTATTATTATTTATTCACGTCGCCTGAGTAAAACGTTCCAAACTATTATCACCGGTTATTGCGATAAACATTACCACATGCCTCGGTGGTCGAATTGGTACGACGCCCTACACGGAATGAGGGAGGTTCCAGGTTCGAACCCTGGCTGAGGTAATTTTTTTCGCAATAAAATTCTTTACAGTTTTTAGATAATTAAATCGAGTCGATTTAATTCCGGGGAGGGAAGGGTTTTTAATTCTAACAATAACTGTGTTTTAAAGTCCGACATTAATCGGCGCGCAGTTTGTTGGAAAAATTATATGTATATATATAGTATATATATATACAGAAACTAACATAAGGCCGTCAAAGAACTAGGCTTGGATCGCAAGGCTTTTAATTCTTGATATTGTATATTGTCGATCCTATTTCTCTTATTATTATTTATTCACGTCGCCTGAGTAAAACGTTCCAAACTATTATCACCGGTTATTGCGATAAACATTACCACATGCCTCGGTGGTCGAATTGGTACGACGCCCTACACGGAATGAGGGAGGTTCCAGGTTCGAACCCTGGCTGAGGTAATTTTTTTCGCAATAAAATTCTTTACAGTTTTTAGATAATTAAATCGAGTCGATTTAATTCCGGGGAGGGAAGGGTTTTTAATTCTAACAATAACTGTGTTTTAAAGTCCGACATTAATCGGCGCGCAGTTTGTTGGAAAAATTATATGTATATATATAGTATATATATAGGGGAGACCGGGGCTAAGCCGACACTATTTTTTCAAAGGCAATTTTTAATATTTAATTAAAATTTTTAGGCAAATTCAATGGTACATATTTAAAGAGTGTTTCTTCAGGTACAAAATTGATTCAGGAAGTTTTGCTGTACGTCGCTTTGTTTTGCCGCCAGGAAAGGAAAAGTGACGCGAAGACTAATTTTCGAATTGAAAAATGCCGGGGCAAACTCGACACCCCGCCGGGGCAAACTCAACACTTTGTCTGATCGACACAATTTGATCTGGAACTTATTTTTTACTGTCTGAAAATGAAAATACATTGTTTATTGTGTATTTAAAAAGTACAAAAATTCGGAATAAAGTAGCTAGAACAATCATTTGAAATAATGAGAACAAAAATTGTTGAACTTTCAATTATCTTCATCTAAACTCATGTCTGAAAAACAATTAATGCAAGTAAACTCGCGATCGGACGTGCGCATACATTTGTCATGAGCCATACGGCTGCATGACAAGCATCGTTTGTTACTGGGAGCCGACGAAACGGCGTGGTGTTGACTTTGCCCCGGACGTCGTTTTTCACTTTTGTCACTTCAAAAACATGAACATTTTGAAAATATGCAAAAACGATTATCGGATTCATATAGAGCATCAAATTTCCCATCAAAATCACTTACCGGTAGATTCGCAAGAGTAAAGCTCGATGAAAGAGTAGACATTTTCGAGAGATCAGAAAAATTACTTTTCACTATCAAAAACGCTTATGTCGCGTTAAAAATTACACTATAACTCAGAATGTTACCAAATTCCGTTGATAATACTGGCACATAAAGACGCATTTACAGTAGGAAAGGCAAGTTTCTACGATAGATTTAAATTGGCAAAAAGCCTAGTGTCAAGTTTGCCCCGTTGTCGGCTTAGCCCCGGTCTCCCCTATACAGAAACTAACATAAGGCCGTCAAAGAACTAGGCTTGGATCGCAAGGCTTTTAATTCTTGATATTGTATATTGTCGATCCTATTTCTCTTATTATTATTAAAATAAATAAATTTTTCTTGTAAAAAAACTTGGCGCTGCTAGACTTTGAAATTTAAACATTAAAATTTAAACATTAGTACTAAGATTTTTGATTGAATAAAAAAACAATAAACATAATTTAGGGAAAAATGCGACAGCAGTGAAAAAGCAGCGCCAAGTTTTTTTACAAGAAAAATTTATTTATTTTGTTTTAATTAAATATTTTTATTTTGTACTGTTACTTCTTTAATTCTTTGTAATTAAAATGATTCTTTGTAATATTAAAAATTTGTTAAAGAGAATTAAGAAGCTATTACCACTTGGGTTGGAATAGGAAGACCCTTGAATAAGAACACGAAGAAACCACTTGGGTTTTATTTCTTTAAAGTAGTTGCACAACAATTATCTTTCAAAGCAATATACATATTCTCTTTACAATTGGCGCAATTTAATTTAAAGATTTCACATCTTTTTTTTTAAATACATGTTACTTGAGTTAAGTTAGGTAATATAATTTTGTGAAGAAGAAATTAAAGATTTTACTTACATCTTTTTTTGAAATACATGTCACTTGAGTTAAGTTAGGTAATATAATTTTGTGAAAAAGAAATAAAGCTACCACTTAGGTTAGATACATGTCACTTGAGTTAAGTTAGGTAATATAATTTTGTGAAAAGAAATTAAAGATTTTACATCTTTTTTTGAAATACATGTCACTTAAGTTAAGTTAGGTAATATAATTTTGTGAAAAAGAAATAAAGCTATCAATTAGGTTAGATTTTTGAATTTACAAAATACATTGCGTGTACTTGGCGCCTTTTTTTATTTATTAGATACATAAGTAAGACAAATTTAAACTTGGTATAAACTGCGTTCCAATATTTTAATATCCAGTACTGAAAATCTAAAGTGTATGTATAACATTAACCATAGATTTTCAGTATAGACAGTGAATATCGGAACACGTCATACTTAACCCCGTACTCTTATGTTTGAATATGTAATTATGTATGAAATAAACAGGGTGATTTATTTCGTGTGCCAATCATCTCCGCTATAATTATCTTAGAAAGTATTGATTTATTGGAAAAATGTTTCAGATAAAAGTTGGAGGGTTCAAGGAGGACCAATAGACAATTTTATTAGATTTTGAGTCCGGGACCTGTGTTAATAAGCCTAATAGGATCCAAGTCAAATTATTTAAATAGAAACCCCTTTTTTATTGTATCATCTTTTTCTACTAATTAATATGAACAACTTTTGTCTAAAACATTTTTTTTGCCTTATACTTTTTGAGATATTTAAGGAAAACTTGGTATTTTTTTCAATATTTAGCTTACAATATCTCAATAAATGTTTGTCGGAGTGAAAAGTGGTACAGGACTTTTTGACTTGATTTGGTTTCAAGAATATACTGTTGCAATAGTATTCTAATTTCTTTAAATAATTGTGTACACATGAAAGCTTCAAGGAAATGTATACACAAATATTTAAAGAAATTGGGGTATTATTGCAATAGCATATTCTTGAGACCATATCAAGTCAAAAAGTCTTGTATCACTTTTCCCTCCGACAAGCATTTATCAAGATATCATAAGCTAAATATTAAAAAAATTACCAAATTTTTCTTGAATATCTCAAAAAGTATAAGGCAAATAAAAAATGTTTCAGACTATGGGGCGCGGCTACTTAAATCTAGACGGTTTTCTACCTTAGTCTGCTACTGTGAGTAGGCGTTGGCCCAAGGATTGTGAATCGCAGAGAGGATAGAAATGTAGGCGACAATATCGGTATATATGTTTTAAACCATTATATTTATAGACTATTTACAGGTGGGTTTGCGTAAGTGTTGGAGCCTCTCTTTAACGTAAAATCCGCCTCGCCGCTTCGTCTGTGTGGCAGCATCAACGTTCGACTTCTTTGGACTCGTCTGTGTGGCTGCCGTGGAAGAAACGGTGGAATCCCGCATCACAGGCTCGAGATCAGTTTGAGTGGAGACATTACGCGATTCCTTCTCGCTGATTGTAATGCCCTTGGTTGGACTTGTTTTGCGACGTTTGGGAGGATCCACACCAGGCCTGGTATCTACTGTGGAAGTCACGCTGGTTACCTCCGAGGTCATGGAAGAAAGGTTAACCGGCCTCTTCCTTACTGAGAAGGCTTGGAGAGGCATAGGTTGGGTCCGACGTCTCTTTGTGGGATCTCCATCCTTTTGGCCTGCGGTGAAACGTTCCTCGAAAAGGCGCGGCGTCTTGCCTTCGGGTGGTTTCACGTTATTAGCGTGAGACGCCAGGTTTCGACGGTCACGCGTTGTTTATTCGGTGTTACCTGAACGAGGACTCACAACCGAATGGCTTTGGTTAGCTTGGCGACTCGCGCCTTTATAGCAGGCGACCGAGCGCCGTGATTGGCCGGGCGACTTGCGCCTCTGT
Organism: Temnothorax nylanderi; assembly: GCF_030848795.1. Taxonomy (NCBI): domain Eukaryota; kingdom Metazoa; phylum Arthropoda; class Insecta; order Hymenoptera; family Formicidae; genus Temnothorax; species Temnothorax nylanderi. Next base: position 173,941 of record NW_027249328.1, on the reverse strand, counting down.
GCTGGGCGACCGAGCGCCGTGATTGGCTGGGCGACTGGCGCCTCTGTGTCGGGCGACCGAGCGCCGTGATTGGCTAGGCGACTGGCGCCTCTGTGCCGGGCGACCAAGCGCCGTGATTGGCTGGGCGACTCGCGCCTTGTGCCGGGCGACCAAGCGCCTCTGATTGGCTGGCGGCTTGCGCCTCTTGCCAGGCGACCAAGCGCCTCTGTTTGGCTGGCGGCTGGCGCCTCTAGCCAGGTGGTGTCTGTCCGTTGAGGAAGGCAGCAAGCGATCGTGTGCTACTGCCGAGGGCGACTAGCGCCTTGAGTCGGTGAGCATTCACCCGCTGCTGCCGTAAGTGTCTAACGTCTGTCAGGCGACCAAGCGCCGTTGATTGGCTGGCGACTCGCGCCGAAGGTGGCTGGCGACTCGCGCCAAAGGTGGCTGGCGACTTGCGCCTCGTGCCAGGCGACTCGCGCCGAGTGGGTCTTCGAGCTTGGGAACTCTTACCCTAGGCGACTAGCGCCTGAAAATATCTGCCTTGGTCCCGTAGGGGGTCTCCCTTTATACTAGTCGGTGCGGAATTTTGACCGTGAGAGAATGCGCCGGCGATGCGACGCCTAGCGGCGTTGTCGCGAACTGCCGGTAATGCAGGCGCCGCGCGGGCGTGTATCATTGGTGGCACATGCCACCACACAGACAAAAGTTGTTTATATTAATTAGTAGAAAAAGATGATGTAATAAAAAATGGGAATTTTTATTTAAAAAATTTGACTTGGACCCTACTGGGCTCAACATGGGTTCCAGACTCAAAATCTAATAAGATCATCCATCTATATATGAAGGGGTAAAAACCAGAGTGGTGTAAGTCAAATTTTTTTAAATATTTTCTCGTGTGCATAGATGCAATTTATATATTGTACAGATTGCATCTATGCACACGAGAAAATATTTTAAAAAATTTGACTTACACCACTCTGGTTTTTACCCCTCCATATATAAGTACCGTCGTCTGTATGTATGTATGTCTGACCGCGAACTACTCATTCGTTAGTGGACCGAATTTTTACCAAAAGTATATGAAGTAGGGGTAGAATTTCCCGGGGAGTGCCATAAAGTGTATGGTTTTTCCAATTTTTCGGGAAATAATTGACCGAATCTTAAAGAATTATATATGAAGTAGTAGACCGAGAGCTGGGGCTACGAAAATACCAACGTCATTTGTTTAAGGAAATTTTCAACCTCAAACGATTGTGGCAATGTTGCAAATCAAGAAAGCGCAAGTCTGGCTGCTGGCCGGTGGTGCGTTTAGCGGGGGCGTACGCCCTTAGCTGTAAAATATCGAGGATGAAAAACGTCGTATGTGTACGGCTAAAAATTTTTTTACGTGTAATATATAATATTGTAAAGTACTTGCAAATGTTGCCAGACCTGTAGGTGGGGTCTAAAGTATTGCCAGATCAGGGTATAACTGCTTAAGGGGGTATACCACCTTTGAGCATGAAATTTAACCTCTTTTTCACGATTTTTTTTAACATATAAGGAATAGAGCAATCGAAAATCGGCTTTAAGGGGTCTTTTTATTATACATTGAAGATGTAAAAAAAATTTTTTTGTATATAAAATTATTTGTATATAAAATATACACCCTGTCAAAAGAGGCCGTGTGCGTCCAGCTGGTGTACACGATTTCGGCTGACTGGTATGACCTAGAACAGAAATCCAAAAAAATTCTTAATCTGTGATAGATTGGCTATGGAGGTACGTAGCCGTTTTTAAATTGGATTGTTAGTTTTTTTTTGGGAACCTATTTTATACACAATTTTTCAGTGTAAATTTGGACACTTTTGTTCAAATTAGTGTCAATTTCGCAAAAATCAGTATTTTTCAAAAATCCTACGTACATCCATAACCAATCTATCACAGATTAAGAATTTTTTTGGATTTCTGTTCTAGGTCATACCAGTCAGCCGAAATCGTGTACACCAGCTGGACGCACACGGCCTCTTTTGACAGGGTGTATATTTTATATACGAATAATTTTATATACAAAAAATTTTTTTTTACATCTTCAATGTATAATAAAAAGAACCCTTAAAGCCGATTTTCGATTGCTCTATTCCTTATATGTTAAAAAAAAATCGTGAAAAAGAGGTTAAATTTCATGCTCAAAGGTGGTATACCCCCTTAAGCAGTTATACCCTGATCTGGCAATACTTTAGACCCCACCTACAGGTCTGGCAACATTTGCAAGTACTTTACAATATTATATAGTACACGCAAAAAAATTTTTAGCCGTACACATATGACGTTTTTCATCCTCGATATTTTACAGCTAAGGGCGTACGCCCCCGCTAAACGCACCATCGGCCAGCAGCCAGACTTGCGCTTTCTTGATTTGCAACATTGCCACAATCGTTTGAGGTTGAAAATTTCCTTAAACAAATGACGTTGGTATTTTCGTAGCCAGCTCTCGGTCTATAGGGGTAGAATTTTCCGGAGAGTGCTATAATCAAGCGGAGAAAGAACTTCAAAAGCAAGCAAAGAAAGAGAAAGAGTATAGTGATGGAATAGTGGCTGAAAAAAGTATTTATATATTACATACAATGTTGATGTAATGATTGTATACATTTTTTACTTTATATATTTAGTAACCTATGAAAAGAATCAAACGGAGAAAAAAACTTCAAAAACAAGCAGAGAAAGAGTGTAGTAATGGGATAGAGATTGAGAATAGCAAGCGAAAAGAAGACAAGAATGAGGTTGGAAAAAGTAATAAACGTAAAGGAAACGATGAAGAAGATAAAGACAACAAAAAGAATAAAATACAAAAAATGTGAAGACAGATTAACATTTATTATATCTTATATACAAAAATATTGTAAATTGTTTTGCTTTTAGTTTATATCGTTAATTTAAAAGAATTTGTTTTTATAGAAAATAAATGTAACGTACAATCAAAAAGTGATGATTTTAATGGTTCGTCGTATCAATATTATCATCAGCTATTGCATATGAATGCGCAATCTATCTACGTAAGTCTATAGATAAAAAAATATTCTACACCAGAACGTCTCTGCTACATAAGTTTATTTTAATTTTCGACAAAAACATTTCGATACAATAATTACATCGTTAATTTCAGATATTTTCAATAGAAAATTGACAATATTTTACGAGATATTGCATCAAATAATAATGTGAGTGTATCGCGACGATATAATGTAAATATTTGCTCAAATTCATGAAATAAAATATAATAGAACTCAATCAAAATATTATTTTTCACGTGCGCAAAAGTGCTATCGATCGCATTTACCGAATTAGCTCAAGATACTTTTACGATTCTTTTACGATTCTTTTATCCAATAATAAATCAGTATTATACGTAATACTGATTTATTATGGGATATTGTCGAGGACCCCTGCTGCGGCCCCGCTGAGTATACCAGCGTTGCCGGCTCTGACCGCGTCCTCTTCCTCGGCGATTTCCTGTAACAAGGAAATATGAAATAGTATTAAAATACTCTAAATAATAAATACAAAATTTAAAAAATTAATTTTTATTAAATACAAAATTAAAAAAAATTAATTTTTATTAATACATACTCATTGGTCCCTGCTGCTGTATTTGCGCCAGCGGTTGCACATTGGCTTCCTGCTGTTGCGCAAGCGGCTGCTCGTGTACTACCTGATGCTGCTGCGCTAGCGGCTGCTCCAGCAGTGGCTGCTCGACCTCCTCCTGCTGTTGCGCCTCCTGCGGCTGGTCTCGCTCTTGCAGACGTCTTTGGAGCTCCGCAATTTGCAACTGCTGCAGTTGCAATTGTTGCATTAATTCTTGCAGCGTTGGCAAGTTGTTATTATTTCTTTCTAAAAATAGAAAGAAATTATCAAAATTGCAAGTTTTGCCGTTAAAAATTTATAATATTTATTTATAACCTAATACTTACGTGACATTTTAAGAGACGCATTCCTTGCTTCACCGCGATGAAGAAATTGCTACTCCTTTCAAGTTCCCGCGCCAAGCACGTTTTTTTTTTCTAATTCTTACGGGTAATGTATGTTTGAACATTAATAACTATTGGACCGAATTTTTACCACAAGTGCCATAAAGTGTATAATTTTTTGTTACCGATCTTTTTGGACGATATTAATATTTTGATCTCAGAAGATTGGACGAAGGAAATGGAAGATTACAAAAATTGTCATTATAAATATTAATTAATAATTAATTGAGTTTTATTCAATCTTGCAAAACGTATATTTCGTGGGTGTAAAATAAAATTCCTTTCAATAATATTTATATTTTTTAATTAATAGTAAATAAATGTAATAAAATTAATAATAAATAAATCCTTTTCATAAAAATAAATATAAATTTAACAAATGATATCGTTTATAGGTTGATCAGTTTTAAATGAAATATATATAGATAAGATATGTAGGATAAGTTGCTACTTTCACATATTATATGTCAATTGATAAACCAGTCACTTCAATTCGTGACTGTCGCGAGCGATTATATTTTGTGTGTCAAGAGTTAGCATATAAAAAAGATACAGTTTTTTATGCAATCGATCAAAGACAAATCACAAGGAAAAGACAAAAAGAGATAAATAATAATTACAGTTTTTGTATTATGTTATAGTGTTACGTCACTCTTTATCAGTGGAAATTCATACAGTGCAGAGTAGCATGGAGCAGTTTTGAAGAAGAAAGAGATAGAAAGATAATATCAATATTATTTTTTAAATATTGTATGTAATACTATTATTAAAAATAACAATTTGATAAAATTTAATAAAATTCATTAAAATGGTTTAATTTTTAGCAATATTAAATAAATATTATCTAATATTACACAAATAATATTAACAATATCAATATTATTTTAATATTGTATGTAACAATACTATTAAAAATAATTTAATAAAATTTAATAAAAATTATTAAAATGGTTTAATTCCTAGCAATATTATACAAATATCACGCAAATATTATAGTAATATTACCGTAATATTACTGATATATTACAGTAATATTACTGATATTCATTTTCGCGGACATTTTAATATTACTGAGATATCTCAGTAATATTACTGTAATATTTCTGCTATATTTCATTGTAATATTGCAATGGAAAAATAATTTTGCTGTAATATTACTGAAATATTATGTGCTATGTGGGAAAATATAGAAAAAGTTAAAAGAATGAGTATATATTTATATTAATATTAACAGGTTAATGTGATAAAGTTTATTTTAAAAGTTGATATAAGATAATATATGTGTTTAACATTTTAATAAACTACTTGCTATTACTCATTATGTGAAATAAAATAAAAAATATCAAAAATCCAACTGCCAAATTAAATTTTCGAGAAATGAAATCGAACATTTAAATTACGATTAACCTTACTTTTACAACCGCGAACTGAACACTTAATTCTGCTCGTAGATTTACAACACGGAGAAAATTCCATATTAATAAAAATACAAAGCCAGTAACGCAAATAAAACCAGTACGACCGCACGTCAAGCCTGTACAATGCCACGAGATCCGTACCATGCAGTGCTTTCACTTTCGACCACCAGATGTCATGGCGACGAATGTCAGATCCCAATAGGGTCCCCTTGGGGATGCTGGAGACGCAGGCGAACTCGATCAGCGTCGATAAAGAAGTGCTCACCAATTCTTAAGCCTTGTGTCCACGATGCTAGAACTGCGTCCGAGTTTCGGTTTAAGCCAATGAAACTGCTGTTTTTCTGTAAGAGCTGCTAGTTGATTGGCTTAAACCGAAACTCGGACGCAGTTCTAGCATCGTGGACACCGGGCTTAACACATACATACAGAGCGCAGGCGAACTCGATCAGCGTCGATAAAGAAGTGCTCACCGATTCTTACACATATACTACGTTTACGCGAGCGTTTCTTCTGTAGTAACTTACGATAATTCCTTCGCGTAAACGGGATTTTCCTTCGCGTAAACAGGATTTTGTAATAACTTACGATAATTTACTCCGCGTAAACGAGTAAATTATCGTAAGTTACTACAGAAGTAACGCTCGCGTAAACGTAGTAATACATACAGAGCGCCTGCTCTAGGGCTACCCGTTATACTGATCCGTATGTTTTTGGCTGAATTCGGGGAGACGCGTAACATGTGCATATGAAATTTTCAAATGAACTTTTCTCTTATACTAAAGCTCGCAGCTCATTTCTGCAAGCGCAGGATTCTTCTTTATTGTATTTCCGAGACAGCTGCAAGGTTTTTGTATACGTACACAGTCTAAAACTTTTATGTGCAGCAAATGTTGTCATGAGTCGACCGCAGAATCGAAAATAAAACTGTAATTTTCTAATGTCTTTTCGTTTTTCATACGCAAATGGTGCCTGCTGTCTTCGTTATCGTCCATACTTTAATTCTGGACAAAAAATTTTTAATTCGGTGAAATCAATCAAAAGATTAGTGTGTCTGAAAATATCGCGGTAAAACAGACCTGTCTCCAGCATCCCCTTAAACGGCCAAAATTCGAGCAAAGACATTTTAGATGTTAGTTTAAAATTAAAATTTAGTAAACATATGTATATACATATAACATTTACGTTTCGATCTACTTGGTCTTCTCAGGTCTAATTAACATCTAAAATTTCTTTATACGTACCTTTTTTGTAGAACGTAAAATTATCTACAATAATGATCTAAACAACATTTATCGTCAAGTCAGTCGTTTAGCTTGCACCCGCCGTCAAACTCCGAAACTCGAATCCCGAAAACCCTCGATTTCGTCGTTTTTTTGTAATATTACGCCGGTGATTTTTTTCCGTCATTTAAAATGGAATTAAAAATCCCCTAAAAATCACACATCGTCTGAGAACTACAAAAATACTTTTCATGGTGCAACTGATTTTTTAGACCCTTTTTGTTTATTTTGTAGCTATGTAAACAAAAAATTTTTAGAATAGTCTTAGTTTTTCGCTGTTTTCAGGCCTTAAAATTTATTTGAGACGAATTTTATCATATACATCTTGTTGTGAACAAAATTTTCAACAAAAAAGGACCCTTGCATTTTTTTCGGTCGACGAACGCTGATTTTTTTATTGACGCGCAAAGTTATCTAATATTACGAACAGGTCGGATAATGTTTGTTTTACACTGAAATAATTATTTTCCATTATGGGCGCTACTACTTATTTCTATACGGTATTCTACCTTAATCTATTGGTGCGTGAGTAGGAGTTGGCCCAATAATCGTGAATCGCAAAGGAGGATAGAAACGGAGGCGACACAATTTATATATCTGGTATAAACAGAATATATTTACATAATTACAAGTGTTATTGTGTCAGTGTTTGAATCTCATTTGGCTTGGGAAAGCTTTTGCCTTCTCTTCGTTTGGTCTGCGTGGCCGCGTTCCTTCCTTCCTTCCTTGGGCTGATTTCCGTGGATGTCGAAGGTGTCCGTGCGCCTAGGAAGTTGGTGAGCGTCCACGCGCTACTACCGGAGGTGTCTATACGCCGAGGAAGGCAGCAAGCGATCGTGTGCTACTGCCGAGGGCGACTAGCGCCTTGAGTCGGTGAGCATTCACGCGCTGCTGCCGTAGGCGTCTAACGTCTATGTCGGGCGACCAAGCGCCGTTGATTGGCTGGCGACTCGCGCCTTGTGCCAGGCGACCAAGCGCCTCTGATTGGCTGGCGTCTCGCGCCTCTGCCAGGCGACCAAGCGCCTCTGATTGGCTGGCGGCTTGCGCCTCTTGCCAGGCGACCAAGCGCCTCTGATTGGCTGGCGGCTTGCGCCTCTTGCCAGGCGACCAAGCGCCGAAGGTGGCTGGCGACTTGCGCCTCGTGCCAGGCGACTCGCGCCGAAGGTGGCTGGCGATTTGCGCCTCGTGCCAGGTGACTCGCGCCGAAGGTGGCTGGCGACTCGCGCCGAGTGGGTCTTTGAGCTTGGGAACTCTTACCCTAGGCGACTAGCGCCTGAAAATATCTGCCTCGGTCCCGTAGGGGGTCTCCCTTTATACTAGTCGGTGCGGAATTTTGACCGTGAGAGAATGCGCGGGCGATGCGACGCCTAGCGGCGTTGTCGCGAACTGCCGGTAATGCAGGCGCCGCGCGGGCGTGTAACATTGGTGGCGCATGCCGCCACATCCATTAAAATTTATGTGATTTTCGCATTATTATTGAACCATAAATTATTGCAAAGTCGAAAAATGGGCCAATTTCAATCAAGTGTACAAATGTAGCATATGTCGCACGGATAGCATAATTAAAAAGGGCCAATTGTTTTTTGTGTGAATTTTAATAATTTTATTAAAGTCGATACTCGAATCTATCGAAGTTTATTGTGTCGCTTTTTCGCCATGCCAATTTGTTCTCTCGCTGCGCTTGCTTTATGAGCAGTTTTCATCGTATATTTTGACAGTTGTGTGTATCAAGGAGTTAATAGTGTAATAGTAATAGTATAATATTAAAGCTAAATAGCACGCGCGAAGCGCGCGTCTGTGATGTCTAGTGTAGTAAAAAATGGAATTATAAGATCAAATATTAGATCAAAATTTTTTTCAATAAAGATTTTGTACGGAGTGTACACTTGACGCGTTCTTTTTTAATCTTTTTTTTGAAAAGGGTAAGTTTTGTTATAATTGACAATAAGTAAAATATGATTAATTTCAAAAACTAAAATCGTAGTTTTATATATGTTTGATTACTTCACTTGGTTCTCTGAACCTACCAAGCGTAACATTTTTAAAATTTTTTATATCTTTGAAAATATATAAACAATATTTTTTAATTTTATTTTATAGACAAATCTAATTCTTAAAAACGGTATTTAATTTACTTAGTGTATTTTCTTTTAGTCCAACACAAACAGAATTATTTTATTTACAATTATTGTTACTTACTGTTAAAGGAGGTATAAGTTTTAACGATTTAAGAACTGTAAATGGAGAAGTTTATCAATCGTTTTTAGAAACATGTTTGGCTTTAGGCCTAATCGAAGATGATGATAAATAGATACAAGCTATGAATGAAGCTGCCGAGTGGTTGATCCACGACAGCTTCGTAAATTATTTGTACGTACTTTATTACATTGTCAGCCGTTACATCCTGAGGAACTCCGGGAAAGCTTTAAAGTAGCAATGTCAGAAGATTATGCACGATACTTTGGTGTATTACAAGGAAAGAAAAACTTTATAAACAAACTAGCTTGATACACCCGTGCTTCGCTACGGTATGCGAAGAATTTACCCCCGAATTTAGATTTGCCCCTTTAGGGGTTGATTAGGGCAAAATCTTGAATTATGATTTTAAACATTTGTATGGATTCAAACGTTATACTACAATATAGGAAATCCCATTTAAAAAATTCAAGGTAACCTTGTCCTAACCTTGGCGACGCCATCCAAACCCAAACTGATAAGATCAGTAAATAGATCTTTTTAAACTCCTCAATTTTTATCCGAAAAATTTTCTGAAAAACTTATATTTTTCGAAATTTTTCAGGGTTTCCATACTTTTTCCTCACCCTGTGTGTATATATATTGTATATATAGTATCTTTATCTATATATCTATCTATTTATATGTATAGAGAATCAGCATCGTTGTCGTCAGATTGCAAGTAACAAATAATATTCCAGAAATAAATAATTGTAGAAATTATGCTGTTTGTATCGCTGATACAATACATGATAATTGTATAATAGAATTAAAAAGTATGCAAATTAGAAACTTGCACATTGCTTCATTTTCATCATTACAGATCGCTACCATTGCTCCTATTTTATTTCGCTCACAAAGCTCCTCTTATGAGGAAGCTTGTATTTTATTTGATGCATAATTATTAGTAGGGGAGACCGGGGCTAAAAGGTCAGTTTTTTTTCGGTGCCGATTTTTAACAAGAAAATAAATAATTTTAGTTAAATGTGGTATACCACTGTAAAGAGTGAACCTTTAGCTACAAAATTTATATAGGAAATTTTTATCTACATCGCTTTGTTTAACCGGTATAGAGCAAAAACGACAACGGTGGAAAAATTGAAATCTCAAAAATGCCGGGGTTTAAGCGTCACCCCCCCCCCCGGGGCTAATCAGTCACACTGCATTTTTAATACATATACGTACATCTAATCCGGAAAAATGATAAGATACATTTTAATAATTGTTTTTAAGAGAAAAATATAAAAATTTATTTAAAATTTTTATGCGAAACATTATTAAAAAATAATTGTTTTACCTATTCCATAAAACAATTTAGGCACGTGAATACAGAGGTTAACCAAATCGTAAACTCCCCAACGGCACGTCATATTGTCAACGCGGGCAACCACGGGGAACACGCGTGACGGCGTTCCGGTGCCATAGGATCAGCGCGGACCCTCGAGCAACCTAACCAAACCGCGTTTCTCGCGGGGGAGCGATAAATAGCGACAGGGGGTTAGAAAAGCTCGCGGTGGAGCGCGACCATTTTACCGACTCGACGGCGTCCTCGCGCCGATTCTTCGACGCGCCGACGACGACGACGACGACGACGATAACCACCACCGACACCACCACCACTACAACGCCGGCGACAATGACGCCGAGACGATGCGGCGAACGCTGGACGATGCGGTTGCACGCGCGACTGTCACTGACACAACGACCAACAACGACGATCTACCGCGCGCGCGGCATGTCAACTCTCGCGCGGAAATCGCGGGATCTCAGAGCCGTGCCGTGCCTCGCCGTACCTCGCCGACGTGCCGTGAGCGCGAGCGATCTCAAAAACAACGGTCCGCCATCTTTTCGGTCGGCCAAAACACCCGCTTTGCGACGATACGTGCGTACCATTTCGCTCCTATACAAACTGACGTACGTGCAAGGGAAGACAGAATCACGCTCGAGGGAAACCTAACCTGAAATCGCCGTGAGCTGAAGTTGTGCGCCCGGCGCGCCACAGTGACTGATCAGCCCCGGGTGCTTACTGACTGATTAGCCCCAAACACAAGTTTCAGGTTTGATCGCCCACGAAATATTAGACATCAACGATATCGTGATAATGAAAAAACTACACTGGATTCGTGTTCAGCATGCATTACTCTTTATAATCACGTACCTCGAGATTTGGAGAGCAAATATTATTGCAGATATTACAAAATTTCCACGCGTAGAAAATTTCACTTTCACCTTCCGAAAACACGTTTGCCCTTGTAAAAATCATAACACGGCAGGTAACCAGCTGAAACTCCGTTGGTCACATGGGTACCATAAGCAGCCTTTACAATGTTAATAACGAGTTCGCACAATATACAGGTTCCGAGATATTTGATTTGACGCTTCAACCCCGTTGACCTTTTAGCCCCGGTCTCCCCTATTTATTAGTTTGGCTTCCTCATAGAGGAAGCTTTATGAGCGAAATAAAATAGGAGCAATGGTAGCGATCTGTAATGATGAGGAAGCAATATGCAAGTTTCTAATTTGCACACTTTTTTAATTTTAAATTTAACCTTCTTATGAATTGAAAAAGGATCAGCTTAGTAGCACAAGTGGAGTTTTACAATTGACCCAATGTCAAATCAATATTGACTTTGGGAGTTCAGGCTACATGGTCCATATGTGGACTTTCGTATATAGACCTTTGATCGCGTATAAAGCTGGATCTAATCAACCAAATCTTAAAGAATTATATATAAAATAGGGGTAAAAAAGACTGAAGAATATAATAAAATTAGAAACAGCCCAATATCTTAAAATTTGCGGAAGTTAGAGCTACTACAGGCATTTCTAAAAAAAATTATGGACCTTTGATCGCGTATAAAGCTGGGTCTAATCAACCAAATCTTAAAGAATTATATGAAATAGGGGTAGAAAAGACTGAAGAATATAATAAAATTAGAACTAGACCGATATCTCAAAATTTGCGGAAGTTAGAGCAACTACAAACATTTCTACAAAAATTCTAAATTTTATTAAAAAAGAACCGTTTTACCGATCATCGCCAAATTCAATCCCAACCTTCCTTACATCATACTCTATCGATTAAAAAAAATGCATCCCGATATCTAAAAAATTACGGAAGTTAGAGCATAAACGGGCAACAAAAGCGTTACATACAAACACACACACACACACACACACACACACACACACACACACACACACACACACACACACACACACACACACGCACGCACGCACGCACGCACGCACGCACACACGCACACACACACACACACACACACACACACACACACACACACACACACACACACACACACACATACATACACACGGACATTTTTTATACAGAAGTGATTTTTCGACGTTTTAGAACATTCTAAACACTTTGCCAAAGATACCTGAAAAAAAATTTTTTTCACGAAAACAAAGCTTCCTCTATGAGGAAGCAATAATGAAGTCGAAGAAAATTCTTCAGATGTTACCTTAGTACACCAATATGTAATTTGCACTTCTGGCACAATACATGATAACCGTTTTATAGAATTGAATGAAGAAATAATTGGGGAAAGTTCTACAAATATTATACCAGTATGTCAGCAATGCCATGCAAATCATTAATCCCATTATCGGTCACAAAAAAAAACAAGCTCGTTTATAGATATTGATAGAACGTTAATTAATGATATAAATAAATATTACATTGCTTTCATGGATGTGATTTTGTATTGCATTGCAATGCAAAACATTTTGCAACTGAAAAAATATCTAATAAGGGAGATTATCTTTCATGATTGTTATTATCATGGTGCAGTATATTTGGAATCTTTACCTCAACCTCAACAATTTCTTCGTAGTTTATTCGATGGTAGTCATAAGAAAAATATAGAAAAATAAATATATGTACGATTTCTTTAAATTTTTATATAAAGATAATTTTTAGCATAAATATATATGCGTATATCATTAAAAATGTACAGTGTTAGAGAATAATAATGGCGCGTGCGAACTGAGAGACATGAAATTAATTTAAATAAAGATTTTTCTGTACAAAGTCATTTGAAAATGTTGTTATGTGTATCGTGTGGTTACAGTAAACCCTCGTTAATTGTTACACGAACCCTGTTAACACAAAATTCGGTTAACACAAACTTCGAACTACTTTTTGGTACGTGCAGAGGAAATTCCTCGGCGAATCGCGTATGAGTATTGAGTAATATGTAAACAATGTTATATTGTGATATACATGTATATTATGATGTTTTACACATTTATCAAAATAAAAGTGCCTTGTTAGTTTTTCACGATAAGCAAGCGAAAGCAGACGTGTATTGATTTGAAAAGAAAAGTTGAAATATTACAAGAAGTTGATCGTGGATTAAAATAAAAAAACCGATATCGCTAAATCATCTATTATTATAAGTACCTGACGTCTGTCTGTCTGTCTGACCGCGAACTACTCATTCGTTAATGGATCGAATCTTAAAGAATTATATATAAAATAGGGGTAGATTTTTCCGGGGATGGCAACGATGTGTATTATTTTTCGTTACCGATTTTTTTGAAACCGTTTCCAAAATGTTTCTAATTTTTTCGGGAAATAATACGTAATTTTTCAGGAAATAATAAGTATCTAATGTCCGACCGCGAACTACTCATTCATTAATGGACTGTTTTTCTTGAAACCGGTGCCAAAATTTTTCTAATTATTCGGAGATAGGTTTAATTTTTTATTAATGGATCGATTTTCTTAAAACTGGTGCCAAAATTTTTCTAATTTTTCAGGAATGATGGCGATGGGTTTAATTTTTCATGTACCGATTTCCTTGTAACTGGTGCTAACATTTTTCTAATTCTTCTGACCGCGAACTATTCATTAATGGACCGATTTTCTTCAAACCAGTGCAAGAATTTTTCTAATTTTTTGGGGGTGGCGATGCCGATGATGTGTAGAATTTTTCATATATGGGTTCAATTTTTTATTAATGTACCGATTTTCTTGAAACTGGTGCTAAAATTTCTCTGACCGCAAACTATTTATTCATTAATGGACCGATTTTTATCAAACCGTGCCAAATTTTTTCTAATTTTTCGGGAATGGCGACGATGTGTGTAATTTTTTAGAACCGATTTTTTTTTAACCGGTTCCAGAATTTTTTTAATTTTACGGAAAATAATAAGTACTAATGTCTGTCCGTCTGATTACGAGCTACTCATTCATTAATAGACCGATTTTCTTGAAACTGTTGCCAAAATTTTTCTAATTAAACAGGGATGGGTTTAATTTTTCATTAAAATGTTTCGATCTACCGATTCTCTTGAAACTGGTGCCAAATATTTTTCTAATTTTTTGGGGATGACAACGATTGGTTTAATTTTTCATTAATGGATCAATTTTTTGGAAACCGGTGCCATTTGTTTTTTTTTTTTAAGTTCTCTATGCCAATGTGTTCAGAACGTTTTCAAACGTCGAAAAATTACATTTTTTAAATATGTGCGTATGCATTTTACCCGCTGCGGATGATCCAAAAGAAAGACGGTGACGTTCGATTTAATATGATTTAATGGATAAATAATTTTAAGATAAGTTTGTTGCGTCTAAATGTTATTTATACTTGGAATGCTTGAGTTGATTCGCTATTAATTTTCTATTTGATTGACATATAGGCACGGTAACTATATGATGTATTTTTGCGCGTAAGCCGGACTTAAAAGCTAGTATATTAATATCATAGACGTATATAATAGACTGAACATTCCTATTGGAGATCTTCCGGCAAGATTTGAAGGACAGAAGATATGCTTGCAGTGGCGATTTCCTATTCTAATCGTATCTTAACCTAAATGTTAGAAAAGGAAAGCGCCACTGCAAGCATATCCTGTCCTTCAGATCTTGTCGGAAGATCTCCAATGGGAATGCTTAGTCTATTATATACGTCTATGATTAATACTCCTAAATCAACGCTCTCAACGATAATAAAAAATAAGGAAATAATATATGAGATAATTGCATCAGGAACCGTTACTCCGAAAGCTAAACGCATATCATTCGTAAAGCACAACATGAAGATGTCGAAACTGAATTATTAAATTGGTTTAATCGTTAATCATATGCGAGTTTCAAATATTCCAATAAGTGGACCGCTAATTCAGGAAAAATCTATAGCAGATAATTTAGATGTCGAAAATTTTAATTGTTCAGTGGCTGTGAGATTCCAAGTTCGTACAAGTTATATATTTTATTTGACTGATTGACTGATACATGAATGTTGAAGAAAGACAGAAGTGAGATTTATCTGAGTTTTGATGTAAATGGAAAGCAACTATTATATACAATACTATTGGGTGTACAACTTAGTTCGGTCCGTTTTCAAAAGATGGCTCTAGGTGCTATAAATGGTTGACGGCGACAGCTGATTTTTGCTGTATCGTGAAGTGTCAACATCTGTCAACCAAATATTGTTTACAAGCCTTTGAGTTTTGCACAAGTTTAATTTTTACTGCGTTGAAAATGTCGAGTTTCGTTCCAAATAAGCACCATTTGCGGGAAGTTTTGATTTTCTGTTTCAATTGGAAGAAAAGTGCAGCTGAAGCGCATCGAATGCTTGTGGAAGTGTATGGTGAATCTGCACCATCGGATAAATCTTGCAGAGAATGGTTTCGACGATTTAAAAGTGGTGATTTTAGTGTTGAAGACAAAGAGCGTTCGGGTCAATCGAAAAAGTTTGAAGAAAAAGAATTAAAAACATTACTCGATCAAGATTCGTGTCAAACGCAAGAAGAGCTCGCAAAAACATTGGAAGTTACTCAACAAGCTATTTCGAAACGACTCAAAACCGCGGGATACATCCAAAAGCAAGGAAATTGGGTCCCATATGAATTGAAACCGAGAGATATCGAACGACGATTTTGCATGTCCGAAATGTTGCTTGAACGGTACAAAAAGAAGTCTTTTCTGCATCGAATCATTACCGGGGACGAAAAATGGATTTACTACGACAACCCGAAACGCAAAAAATCGTATGTAAAGCCCGGCCAACCGGGAACATCAACGCCGAAGCCGAATATAAATGGTGCCAAGGTAATGCTCTGTATTTGGTGGGATCAGAAGGGTGTGATCCACTATGAGCTGCTAAAATCTGGTCAAACCATCACGGGAGACTTCTACAGGCAACAATTGATCCGTTTAAAGCGAGCTATAGCCGAAAAAAGTCCAGAATATGTGACCAGACACGAATCCATAATCTTTCACTATGACAACGCTCGGCCTCATGTTGCTGTTCCGGTTAAAAACTATTTGGAAAATATCGGATGGGAAGTTCTGGCTCACCCGCCTTATAGCCCAGACCTTGCCCCTTTCGACTACCATTTGTTTCGATCGATGCAGAACGCTTTGACTGGAATACGCTTCACTTCAGAACAAGGTATCAAAAATTGGCTCGATTCATTCTTGGCTTCAAAAGATGAACGCTTCTTCCGCGACGGAATCCATAAATTGCCAGAAAGATGGGAAAAAGTAGTGGCTAGCGATGGACAGTACTTTGAATAAGGTATTAATTCATTTTATCGTTCAAATAAATGCGTTTTTCAAGCAAAAAAACGGACCGAATTAAGTTGTACACCCAATATATCTACTAAATTTTTTTAGTTGACCTCGTTAACACGAACAAATTCGTGTTAACAAGGGGCAAATTTTCCTCGTTAACCCGAACACCCGGTTAACACAAACTCAAATCCCGGTCCCTTCGAATTCATATTAACGAGGGTTTACTGTATATACCGTTAAATTTTTCTTAAAGTGGTATTATTAAATAGCGATATTAAATAGCAGTAAATGTTATTTTGTGTAATGATATATATAGTCAAAAAGTTAAATGGCGCACACGTAGCGCGCGCTTGTAGTGTTCTAGTTATATATAAAACTTATGATTTTATACCTATACTCGTAATTAAAATTATGACATCAACAGGTTGAAAATCAATATGAAAATTATACAATTAGAACGTGTAGTTATCTGCAATACAAGATCTGATCATAAAAACATAATTTTATCTTGTGCAAAGATGAGTTCACATTTCACACGTTGAGTTATAATTCTGAAATAAATCGCAAAACATCACGTCTTCTTTTAAAAGAATTTTACGTGACATGAGGTTTGAATCAATTCCGTGTTTACAATTTGTGCATAAATCAGCATAAATTGTTATACGATTATAACAAGTTGTATACGTGAAAGTTCACGTTTCGTAAACTATCCATTTACATCAGATAGAAAAACAGTATATAAAATTCGGTGATAAGGCTTTTCTTTCTTTTGGACAAAGACAAATGCTTCATCATATAATGCTGACTTGAACGTGTCTTCTTGTAGAACTCGTGTCTTCGCGTAAAAGTGTTGAATCTAATTTGGCCAAATTATATCGGTTAAGTTTCGAACTTTTCAGGTAAGGACATATTTTTACATATTACATTTTTATTATTTAAATTATATTTGTCTCGAATTTATTTTTATAAAAATTCTTTCTATAACTTTCCCAATTAATTAATATTGCATGCAACGTATAACGTTTGCGTTTGCACAACAATAGTCGTTTTTATAAATATGAAAAATAACATTTTATTTTTTCTTATTCTCATATATTTGCGCTCTATTAAAAATAAATTAATGAATTAATAGTCTTATTTGGAATAATTAACGCGAAAGAGTATAAATCTATTGTAATTTACATAAGATAAGTTGTTACAGAGAGGATCGCATAAAAGATGAGATTCACATTTGTACTACTGTTCAGTCTCGTGTACTCTGGACTCGTTTCAGGAATAGAATATTATTCAGATACGTATGATAATATAGATGTGGATGCGATTATTAATAGCGATCGTCTTTTAAATCAATATGTGAATTGCATTCTCGACAAAGGTCCCTGTACCGCCGATGGACGCAGTATTAAACGTAAGTGTACATGTAGTTTGTGTTTTATTTCGATATATTGCGATAATGGCGAAACTTCCGAAAACGTCCGTGCTCAGATTTAGGTCAAACTTTGTAAATAGGTTCCTTTTAGATAAAAAAGACATATACCAAAAGGATTTTTTGCGACTCCAAAGTTTAGCAACTTTTTAAACATTTTTGGTAAATCTGAAGAATAGTGGCCTCCTCACCGATTTCGTTGAACTTAGACTTAATCGACGCGTTTTTGCACAAAACGACCGAATCTGGCAGAAAAAAGTGTCGCTCTGCCCCGCGAAGCAAGATATTAAACGTAAAAGTTAACAGGAATTATAGTAGGTTAGTGACGCGCTTTAAAAGTATTTAAGTGTTTAAAGCGCGTCAATTAACCTATGTATTGTTGTTTGGCGATTACTCAATTTTTTGGCCAAAAAGAATAAATTTATACAATCCGACATTTTAAATGCTTATCCAAAAAACACGTTTGCACACAGCTCTTGTTGTAAGCGAACTAACAGTATATTACAAACCAAAACAGCTCTCAAGTAATGTAAACAACCATGAAGTCATACCCGTCAAAGTCATAACATAAAAATCATTGGCGAAACTTCAGAAAATCAGAAACGTTGTAAACTACGATGCATAGTTTTCGAGATATCAATTTATATAATCTATCACATAGTATAATAATATACACAGAATTAGCAGTGAGAGAGAGAGAGAGAGAGAGAGAGAGAGAGAGAGAGAGAGAGAGAGAGAGAGAGAGAGAGAGAGAGAGAGAGAGAGAGAGAGAGAGAGAGAGAGAGAGACAGTACACACGTAAGCGGGGGAGGGGCTACCGCACTTCCCCCGAAAGCAGGGGGGGGTGGGGGTGAACCTCGGTTCGCGTGAAAAGTGTATGCGTGAAGGCAGTAGGTTTCGCATCCCCTGCGGGGGGCTCCACTATTATTAAACTAGACACATAGTGTGCCTCCAAAGTCCATGCGTGAGCTTTCCACGCATGGCAAGTTGTAAACCCTGTGACACCTCGTTTCGCGTGGAAAATGTATGCGCGGAGGAAGCAAATTAAAAATGTAAAAAAAGTTGCTAAACTTTGGAGTCGCAAAAAATCCTTTTGGTATATGTCTTTTTTATCTAAAAAAAGGAACCTATTCACAATTAAGTTTCAATTAAATCGGAGCACGGACGTTTTCGGAAGTACAGGCGCGATAATTTTATATACCGCATTTTTTCTTTAAAAAAGGGGGAAGAAAAAAGATTTGGATGAAAAAGGAAAAAAAAGAATACGAAAACAGCAGTTGATATTCATATGATCCGCGAAATATATTTGTTAACGTACATTGAAATAGAATTCTCGGTTTATTTGCATAGATATTCTTCCGGAGGCGATAGCTACAAAATGCGAAAGATGCAACGACAAGCAGAAACAGGTGGCAAGAAAAGTAAGCAATCATTTGAAAAAACATAGACCAAACACTTGGACAGAATTTCTCGAAATGTATGATCCTGACAAAAAGTATATTGCATCTTACGAACAATTTTTGACGCAGGCTTAGAAGAAGGCTTAATCTTTACGTTGTTAACTTTTTCAATATATGTATATGTAGTGTATACATTATATATATGTAGCGTGTAAATAATTTTCTATTACATATTAAATCTATAAATAGATTTATATTGTGTGTCATACATACGAATAAAACGCATCTAGTAAATATAGGAATATAATGTAAATTCTATAAAATTTTTAATAAAATTATGAAGTACTAAAAAGAAAGAATTTTTACGATATTTCAAAGAGTTTAAAGATTTAAAATGGAAATTGGGTTTAATCCGAACATCTTTGCAATGTACCTAACATTACTCACACGTTTAATTTGTATTTCTTTGAGGTTTGTTTTATAATACAACTTAGAATTTTTGTGAAATTACAATAGAGTTATAGAAAAATGAAATAAAATATTATTAATTAAACATATATGTTATAATATCTACCTTCAAAAATGTTTTTTTTTTAGATTTAATAAATCTTAAAAAATAATACTAGATTAATTAAATTGATTTTATATAATTCTATTTTTGAGCAGTTATTTTTTTATTTAATGTTGCTTATATACAATATATTTTTGAATGTTTTTTATGTACTTGGTATATACTTTATCTTTGTGAGGTTTTTTTACGAAATTTAATAGTATTTTA
Source organism: Temnothorax nylanderi (assembly GCF_030848795.1). Taxonomy (NCBI): domain Eukaryota; kingdom Metazoa; phylum Arthropoda; class Insecta; order Hymenoptera; family Formicidae; genus Temnothorax; species Temnothorax nylanderi. The sequence goes on along the minus strand of NW_027249328.1, from coordinate 153,872 downwards.
ATTATAGGATAAGTAAAAGTATGATAAATTAGTAAAAAAAATATGACATAAATTTAATTTTAATAACTAAAAATCAATAGCCAGATAATAATCGTATAAAGTAATGAATGTTATATTTTATCATGATCCTAGAAGAATCTTTGCACTAGTTTTTGAAGAAAATAAACATTGTTTTAATTAAATTACATTATAATAAAAGATATATGTTAAATTAAAGTACATGATAGAAAATATATGTATAGTATGTATACTTGAAAAAACAATCTTAAAAATTATTTAGATTGACCTGTACCATTCAAAAAAAGATCGATATCATCGAAATTTATACAAAATATCAACTTATAGAGAAACTCTCCATCCACTAATCCATATCGGAGTTTCAACCATTCTTCCTGTTTTTCCAACTTTCCCAATTCCTGCGAAATAAAAACAACTGTTATACTTTTAAGCCAAAATGTACTTGAAATATAAGTTCGAACAAAATAAATTTTGTTTCATATATCAGCATGTATCCGTCCTCTTTATCAATATTTCAGATATACATTAACATATATTTCGTATTAAAGTGTTACAAATTTACGTAAATTAAATTAACTAGGCGGTTTTGTCGGTTGTTCCGACTGCTAAAATAAAGTTTTAAGAAATATTTTTACGTCCAATCGTTAATCCTGAAATTACAGAAGGGCTTGGATAGTTTTGTTAGAAAGAAATTAATATTACATTGCTCAAGAGATTTGTAGAGATGAGAATGATACATTATACAGGGTGGGCCAAAAGTCTGGGTACAGTCGAATATCTCGTAAACATATAGCCCTAGAGAAAAAGTATATTCAAAGTATATAGAAATTTGTGTACCTATCTTGTATATTCAGTCTATGTAGTATTTTGGCTTTATCCGTATATAGAGATTCAATATAGGTATATTCAGACATGTGTATACACAGCATAATATTGAATCTCCATATACGGATAAAGCCTAAATACTACACAGACTGAATATACAAAAGATACACAAAATTTCTGTATATGTTTTGAATATCCATTTTCTCTAGAGTGGTTACCCATCCAAATAGCAGTCGTGCCCAACGTTGCTTGACATTGATTTTGCGAAAAATGTCAAAACAGGTCGATTTTCGAGGAGGTCGTATGAGTCCAGTGCGATAAATTATGAATATATACTCTCGAATCACTCTTACATTCGCTCATCTGCTGTAGCAATAACATAACTAAAAAAGCAAAAATTTTCCAGAAAATAAGTTTAAATGTTTTAAATTATTAAAATTCTGTAATATTATTTTTAAATATAATTTTGATGTAATAACTGATTATATAGAGGAATATGCGACAAATATTGAACTATATACTAGCAACTCTTTATTCAGCGTATTGCATTCACATCATTCTTTTGCAAACAACTCAAAAATGTCAATTTTTGAGTTATGTTATTGTTATAGGAAATGATCGAGCGATATGTGTGTACATGAGGGTATGGGAGATTGGAGCGGAGTCGTCACCTGGGCGGAGTCGTCACTACAATTATCTTGAAATCTATATATGTTGTGTGAACTCGCCATTAATATTGTAAACGCTACTTACTGACCAACGGAGTTTAGTGAGATTATATGCCATGTTCTGATTTTTATTAAGGCGTGTTTTCGGAGGTCAAAAGTGAAATTTGCGCATCAAAAATTTTTAATATTTTATCCCGGTGTCCAAGTTAATTTAGGCAATAAGAGCCGAGCGTGGTATTCAATCGTGATGTAATTTTGACATATTAATTAACTTTGTATAATAAATTTTAGCGATTGAATACCACGCTCGGCTCTTATTGCCTAAATTAACTTGAATATTTTTATATACTGAGCCTCTACATATTTATTTAACCCGGTGGTTTCACTCTATTTTTCGTTGCAAATGCGTCATTGTATTTCTCAATTGCAAGAAAATGGTACGCACATACCAGCGCAAAACGACTCCCGTCGACAAGAAGCAACTCAGGAAGGCAGTTCTTGCGGTGAAAAAAGATAAAATTAAGACAAAAGTAGCCGCAAAACAATTTGGAGTCCCGAGAACTACGTTGAACGACTGGCTGAAGAAGAATAATAATGAAATAGCACACTTGGATGACGTGGCCGTACGATATATCATGGAGGCTTCGGACGAAAATCAAAGTCAAGGAAGCAGCAGTGGTCGGATTCCGACAAAGACTTGGATAATATGTACTGCGTGTGCTCAGAGGTAACAGAGAACAGAGCTGACGAGAAACAGTGCATTTCGTGCGAGCGTAGGGCACATAAGTGCGTGCGCTTTTCTTATAATTATTTTCCGCTTTCGTGTTTTTAATTAATGTTCCCATCTTTCTATTAAAAAATAATTAATAAAATGTATCTTATCATTTTTCATGATCGAAATTATGAATTTTCATTTAAAATCCATCCGAGAATGAAGTGACGACTCCGCCCTGGGAGTGTGACAACTTTGCCCCGGTAATTTTGACATTTCAATTTTTCTATCTTTGCCGTTTTTACTCTATACCAGTTGACAAAGCGACGTAGACGAAAAATGCCCTGATAAATTTTGTAGCCAAGGGTTCACTCTTTACAACAGTATACCACATTTTACTAAAATTATTTGTTTTGTTAAAAATCACCGAAAAAATAGTGACGACTTCGCCCCGGTCTCCCCTACTGCAATATTTAATAATTGTAAAAATATAATTACATTTGCAATTTTACAAGCGTCCATGTCTGATTCTGTAAGATTTTGGGCATTACAGTTGATATCTTCCACCCATATTGTTGGTTCTTCAGTACATGCAGTACGGTTCTTACAACCGCCTATCACAATATGTATCCTGTATATTATGCGATTGTCCGCCTAAAAATATTTTGTAATTAAGATACTAATATATTTTGCGATAAAATATTTAATGCGTAGCATTTTATATTATCATGTGTACTTAAAAATTTGTTTATATATTATGTATTTTATATAATTGTATCTTGCTTATATATAAATGTAGTCATTAATAATTTCGTACCTCTTTGTAAGTAATGTTACACGTAATCATTTTTGTGTTATTACTCCACTCTAGTGTTGTATTCGTCATAACCCATTCGTCTGGATCGCAAAATGTGAAAGTTGTACGACTCTAAAGAAAAAAAGTTAATTTTGGAGTATACATATACAACACCGCTTTACATATGTATGTTGTTTTTTTTTGGTATTTTTTTGCCGGATTAGGGAAGACCGTGGCTAGTTGGTATAATGAGTCAAGTTGGTACACGGCAATTATTGTAAAAGTGACAAAAGATAATATTGCATAAAAAATATAGTATTTCCCCAAAAACATTGCGATAATATTTCAATTAGTTATTTCAGGCTGAGTAGCGTATTTTCACAAACAGGAAATATTTTTAGTTTTATATAGCCAAAAGTAAAATAAATCAGTGATATATTAAATGTTATATTTATAAATCTGGTCATTATAATTCTAACTGTTTCTTTAAAATCTTTACTTTAAAGAGACTCCTAGAGATATCATTGCCACCTTTGACTAGAGAGGATACGGCCTTAGAGGCGTTCAGGCATAATCCCACGGATGGTAGCTTCGCACCACCGGCCGCTCGACCGAGTGCGTGAATCAAATGTCCGAACCTGCGGTTCCTCTCGTACTGAGCAGGATTACTATTGCAATGACTGGTCATCAGTAGGTTAATGACTTCCAGTTATATATGTTAATGTCTTAAAACATGTTTTTGTTTAAGCAATAATCAAAATATCTAAATATGACAGGATTGACAGGTCGAGGCTGGTTGTAACGGAGTAAGTTGTTACAGCTTTCTACTTATAACTTCGACCAACTCCGTTGATGTAACACATAACTTCGGCACAATAGCGGCAGATATTTTAATCTTATATAATATTTCACCGTTAACGTCTGTTATTACATATTAAAACCGGTCAATACGGAACATATATTATATCTGTATTGTAATTTTGCACTCAACAATGTAATATAACACATGTAGTTATATGTTGTTATTTCTCTTTATTAAATATATTATACTTTGAAAACTGGATCTTTTACAACTTAATCCAGTACTGAGTACTGTAACAACTTATCCCACATATGGGGCTAGTTGTTACAAACGTAGTCGCCTTATAATTTTTATTAGTGCAACAATATTAATTAGGGTAGGTAGTCCAACAATGAACCAGTAGTACACTATGAACCATTGCGATATTTCATAAATTTAATGTTGCCAGATTGTACTTGTCATGCAACGACTCGGATTTAAACCCCTTTTCGGCTTCCCAATCGGCCGGCAAATCGTGCGAAGGACGGCCGTTTGAAGCACATTTTGTGATTTTTGGGTGACAAATTAAGTTTTTTTCGTAAGTTTTATGTATTTTCAAGTTTTTGTTGTTATATCTATCATTTTTTTTCATTATTCTATAATTTTGTGTCTATATTTGGCTTTATAATTCTGTAAGCAACTTTCTTCTATTGCATTATTTTACCGTATTTTTTGGAGATTATCGTAAAAAATTTTATCAAGAGACACGGTAGTGTCTCGCGCCAAGTACACGCGGAGCGAGACCGACCGTGACTCTTTTACGCGACGCGACGAGTTGCGAGTACTCGAGATGTTGAGATCTCGATAACGAGTGAACGGATCAAGTTCTAAGTAGGCTTAATCGATAGCTTGGGGTCGAATTAGGGGGGGGTTTCTCTTATAATATTTCCGCTACGTGCCCTACGAGCGGAGATATTGCGACGCAAAGTCCAAATGTGAAAATTTATTTTTAAGATACGTCGTCGTCGTCGTCTACGTCGACCGTCTCTCATGCCTCATGCCATGCCATCATTTCATTGGCTGGAGTCGCGTCACTTTCACTTTTTCGACACCAGAGCGGTGCTAGTATCGCCAGTTTCGATATGCACATATGTATACGTGTGTGTACTGCGCGAGTGCAGACCAGTGCAGATATAGTCTACAATGAATTTTGTTTTTTACTATAGTTATCTGTGTTATAAGTCTTATTAAACTGCGACTAATTGTTACAATAAATAATAATCTAAGTGAGAAAAAGTCTGATTAAAAATAATAATTTTGATTGTAAGTGTTACGTCCAACCCCGGGATTAGTATAAGAAAATCTGGGAAAGCGAAGGAAAGGCTAACCAGAGGGGTCGGGGTAAGGAAGGACGCAACTAGACGCTTAAGAATACTGCTCGCAGGTACGCGCTCTGAGGCGCGTGGCGCGAGCCGAACGCACTTTTATGACTCTGGAAGGGTCAGGGTCCGCAGGGACCCTAGGACGCCTTCGGTGAGCGGTGCGATCGTCGGTCCTTTTTTAAATCAAGGAATTTAATCCCTTTAACTTAGGATCGGACCTCGTGCGATTTCGAGTGGGAGATGGGTGGTAATTGAGATCTTAAATTAAAGAAAGAATGGAGATGTCTTTAACATAAGTAATTATATTTATTTGACATAAAAAAATGTTATTTAGTATAAAAAAAAAATATAATTATAAACTAGGCGTTAGTGTAAAATGTGTATATGTATATAATGGAGAGTTGGTATGCGCATTCTTCGCGGGTATAACAAAAGTGCGGGGCGATCGGGCAGGACCTTTTGAGGGGAAATCTATTTGCAAGTGGACATCCTGCCCGCTATTATTACATCGAGATCGGGATTGAATAGCATAATGATTTGGTTAGGTGTGGGTGCGGTGTTTATGAGTACTTGAAACTAATTTAAGTCGACATTAAGAACTAAATATAAAGAAAAATTTGGGGAGTGAAAGCAGAGGGACAAGAATTTATGGATAAAAAAAAAATAATTGTCAATCTAGGGTCACTATTTCGGGACCGACCATTTCCTCGTGGGTGTCAAGGGTCGAGGCGGTCGACGGAGTCGGGGATGGTCCTCGGGAAGAGGAGGGGGAGTGGGGAGGTTCGAGGAGGGTGGCGGGATCGGGGTTGACGGGGACCACGCGAAACGGGGCCACGCGACAAACAGGGCGAGAAGATGGGGGGAAAGGGCGAGAAGGCAGGACGACAGGGCGAGAAAGGGGGAAAACGGGGGGATTCTGCTGTGAAGAACAGGGTTCTTCTGTAAAAGCTGGGGGAGGGGGTGGAGTGACGAGTCGCGGAGGACCTGCGTTGATCGATTCCTGAGGGATGTCAAGCTCCCTTCGCCCCCGCTTGTTCCGACGATTCCTTTCGTGTCTCGCGGCGTTTTTCGACCTCTTGTGGGTGGGACAGCCCGAATCCACTACAAGTTAGCGGATTGTTAAATATTAAAGTCCTTTAACTGTGGGGAAGTCACCTCGGGTTTCGGAGATTAAAGAAATCAAAAGAATACCTCGAATCCACTGACGAGTCAGCTAACTCGAAATAATAGAGAGAGATTATTCCGAGCCCACCGAAAAATCGGCTAACTCGGAACAACGAAGGGAGATTATTCCGAGTCCACCGAAAAATCGGCTAATTCAGAACAATAGAGACTATTCCGAATCCACCGATAAATCGGCTAATTCGGAACAACGAACAGAGATTATTCCGACTCCACCGAAAAATCGGCTAATTCAGAACAATAGAGACTATTCCGAATCCACCGATAAATCGGCTAATTCGGAACAACGAACAGAGATTATTCCGACTCCACCGAAAAATCGGCTAATTCGGAACAATAGAGATTCCCCCGAATCCACCGATAAATCGGCTAATTCGGAATAGTGAAAAGAATTGGAGGGTTGGAAGGGTTAATGTTTAATGTTTAACCGAGGGACTTCCCGAACGCGTGAGTGTTCGAGTGAATACAAAAGGGGTAAGATAATGATAAAAGGGGCCCCGATATCAGTATGTGAATAGGTATGTAGAGGACTTACTTCTTGGTGCTGATCAAACTAAAGTAGAACAGCTGAATCTTTTTGAGCCCCGTGGGTAACTAGCTGGATCTCTTTGGGCCCTGTGGATAGCCTCTCGTCGACACTCGGTGAGTTTAAGTCCACGCACAGAATTTAACTTAAAACTTGAGATCGGATTTGAATGTGATAGTGTTCGTAAACGGAAGAGAGGCGAAGTAAATTGAACTGGGCCGAAGAGGTGAACCGTCAGAAGAGAAGCTGAACTAAGAGAGCAAGTGCTGCGATGTCGAGATTTATATAGGAAAGTTCTAAGGATGGGAAGGGTGAATCGCGTGTGGGATGTGTCAGGTTTTCATTTTTGGGAACTTCTGGTTGGAGGGATGTTTCTAATTTTTGTCTGAAGGATTTCTTATTGGGCGAGATGTTTCTCATCCAAGAGCTAGATTCTTAAGTCTTTGCCTATCCTAGAAGTTTAGAGACGGTTGTCGATTTTTCCGACTGTTCATTGGCGAGTCTTCTCGTAAGGCCCCCACTGCCTTATTGGGGGTGCAACCCATCGCTTCCTCCAGTGACTCACTTGTTTTTCGGTTAGGTTTCTCCTTTATTAGGGTTTCTTTTTTAGTGTTGACGGACGATGCACACCTCTCAATCTTAAATGCAAGCAAAAACTCCGCCACGTGTATTTACGGACACGTCTCAGGCTTTGTTTCCGCTTGCCGGAAACATCGTACGTGCATTTTGAAAGCTCGCTTGATGCAATAAAGATCTTCATCAACCCATTAAGGCCCATTTGGCGCGTCGAGTCGCCAGGTTTACATTCTTTCAGTTTTAGGCCTGACAAAGCCGATGAAAATCCTGTTACGTATGCCCCGTCCGTCACTAATTCGTCATTTGGAAGGTTGCGTTTAAGCGCCTAGGTAAACAGATACTTTACCCTTATAAAAAAAAAAAGGAAAAGGAATGTGCAAGGATCAAGGCTCACTCGTCGATCGACAACCGCCCGTGCTTAGTTTACCTTATCCTAATCTTAACGGCTATCCTGAGCGCTGAGGAATTTAAGCGAAAAAGGGAAATCGTGGAGTTCCCAGGACGTAACATAAGCTTCAAATAATAAAAACACAACATTATATAATTAAGATAGCTTTAATTTAAAGTCATACTACCCTAACCTTATTTATCATGTCTTATAATTATCTCTTCTCTCAATAAACATTTTATCTACTATCTACTATCTAGCGAAACCACTGCCAAGAAAACGGGCTTGGAAAAATTAGCGGGGAAAGAAGACCCTGTTGAGCTTGACTCTACCCTTAGGAAAATTTACTTAAAGTTTTTTAAAGTTACTTAAAGTATTATAAAGTATTATAAAGTATACTAGCCGTAATAATAGTATACTAATAGTATAATAGTAGACTAATAGTATACTGACAGCCGAGCGTAAAGTTTTCTTTAAGTTATTAACCTCAATAAAAACTTTATAAGCAAGTCGCAAATATACTTTAAATTTACTTTTAACAAACGTAATACTTATAAATATACTTTAACTTTACTATTTATAAAGGTAATACTTAAAGCTGATTTTAACTTATGCGTGTTGTTTCAACAGTATACTTAAAAAGACAAGTTCCCTTTTTCACCACACTTGCACCACACGAGACATTAAGAAATATTATATCATATATTCAATTCAAAATTTTATTACTCTTTTTAAACTGAATTTGTTTCTTAAGATGATTTTTGGAAAATTATATATTTGCGCTGGTTATGACATATGTAGACTATATATAACACTTACATCAAATTAAGAAGTAGTCTACCACGTAAGGCAGTTGGCAATTATAGAAATACTTAAAGTTTGGTTCAAAATCACTTCTAGTTTATCAATAGTTTATCAATAGTAATTTCTTTGGTAAACTTTCTAGTTTATTTTAAGTTTTTTTAAGTAAATTTTCCTAAGGGATAGTCTGGCACTGTAAGGAGACATGAGAGGTGTAGCATAAGTGCTGGGAGATGGCAACATCGCCGGTGAAATACCACTACTTTCATCGTTTCCTTACTTACTCGGTTAGGCGGAGCGCGTGCCTCGAGGGCTTCGTGCCCCGGCGGTCACGGTGTTCTAGAGCCAAGCGTGTTGCAGTAAGGAAATCAACAGTATGGATTCGCTACCGCTTAGGGCCGTGCCTTAAGTTCTTCACTGTGATTGGCTGATTTGCTTACTCTTAAATTTTACTGTTTATCTTTTTCTATGTGCCACGGCCTTCAGGGAGCCTATTACGTATCTTTTCACGAGGTGAAAGTGCGAAAAGTGAACAGATTTACTAGATTTCGACCAATGAAATCGTAGATACTCTAGTAAATTCTCTCACTTTTCGCATTTTCACCTCGTGAAAAGATACGTATTAGGCCCCCAGAGTTGCGTAAGGCCTCGGCCGATCGTCGTTAATACTTCCGCGTGATCCGATTCGAGGACACTGCCAGGCGGGGAGTTTGACTGGGGCGGTATATTTTAAGACATAGTAAAACTAAAATAACACTAACAATTCACAGTATAAAACATGTGGTTTCATTGTTAAAAATTCACATTGTGTACATACCCTTGTACACAATGAACCATTTGACATTGTTTAAAAAAATCGAAATTGTGGCTAAACTTTAAAAATAACTTATGAGTCATCTTATACAGTATGTAGCCAACTAAATTCATGAACTGGGCAAAAACACAGATCTCCAACTCAATAATTGAGAAAGATATAAGCCTCTGAAATTTACATATATGGTTTATTGTTGGACTACCTACCCTATACTATTTAGTTTAAAAAATTATTTTTGTGTTGTATAAACATGCGGTTATTGAAAAAATATTTTCCGGCTTGTATTCCATTTATTATAGTTACATGTAAAAAAAATCATTTAAAAAAGTGTACGAACTAGTCCTGGTCTTTTCTACGACATGCCCACTGCAGTCGTACAACTTCAGTAACAGTATAGCATGTTCCCAGTAAACAATTTGTCAGCAAATTGTAACCAATTTGACACCAAATACGCGCAAAACTTGTCGACAAATTCGGTGCGATCTGTGTCTGCAATACGCTTGTGTTTTGCTAGCAAAGCTTGTGTACATGACTTGACACCAAATTGACGCCAAATATCGAGCAAAACAGGACAGCAAAAGTTCAACGGCAAATTTGCGCCATATTGTGAACAAGGCTTGCCAACAAAAGCTCGACAGCAAATTTGTGCCAAATTGCGAGCAAACTTTGACAAAAGAACTTGACGCCAAATTGACACCAAATACCGAGCAAAGCTTGCCAGCAATCTAACAGCAAATTGTTGACAAATTGCTATCAAAGTTTGTTGACAAAACCCGACGCCAAATTGATATCAAATATCAAACAAGATTTGAGAACAATACTTAACAGCAAATTGGCACCAAATACAGAGCAAATCTTGATGACACAGCTTGACACCAAATTGCAGCAAGCCTTGTTACGTAGCCATTAATAAATACTAAAATATATTTTTTTAGGGAAAATTAAAAGCATTAAATTATAAAAAGCATATAATTTTTTATTGATTTACAATAAATTATTTTATACATATGTTAAAAGAAATCTTTATATTTATAAAACATTATAAGACATTTATAAAATCTAACGGTGGCAATAAAATAATTAATTATATATTAATTACAGTAAATGTTATACAATGTGAATTTACTGACATATGCAAACATTTAACTTTGTCAACAGCACATACAATGTTTGTAAACACTCGAGAATCTTATATAATGCCTGGAACACATACTCCGTGCGCAGATAATGCATTGGCCGGTATAAGAAGGATTTATAGAATCTTACTGAAAACACGAGTATAATTTCTATGAAAATGCATCTAAAACAATATTCTTATAAGCCTAATACTACTAACTTTCCTTTCTTTAATCATACAATAATAACTACCGTGCATATTTAAACAACTAGTTCAAACTTGAAACACGATTTATTATTTGCAAGAATGCAAAATTGAAATAAACAAATGTTCACAATGTGCATAGTTCGTCGATTACAATGGAATAATGCAGTACTGTTGTCAGAAAGAAATAACAAAAGAATAATATACATCATTTAGGTGCAAGCAACCGAAGTGAATTTTATAGTGTTTGATGTAATAGAAATTAATATACAGCAGAAAAAAACTGTTCAAACAAAACTTTTAAACCGTTCAAACAAAACTTTAAACTTTTACAGATAAAAAAATACACGATATTTCATCAACAGTTCCAAGATTATTTTGAGAAATATTTTAATCAAAGAAAGAATATGTAAAATTTTTAATATTGCAAGAATATGATAGTTATAAAACTAAAGCATTTCCCTTGTATTTTAAATTGTTTTAAATTGTTTCTATTTCAAACTAATATTACAATTTTGCCTTAATCAGATTCAAACGGCAAGTAGAATGAAACATTTTATTACATAATATTACATATTCTTTATACTCTTATAACTCTTCTTTAAGACTATAAGAGTATAACTCTTTATACTCTTATAACTCTTCTTTATAACTCTTGTTTTCACGAAACATTTCGAATATTTTTTATTCTCATCACTATTCTCGCAGTTTTCAGAATTATCATCGTTGTCATCTGAATGAGCCTCGTTATTGTTGCCGGTGTGTCTGTTAATGTTAAATATATCTCTATAATTATCGTTATTTTCGAAATCAAAGTGTTCAGAGTACTCAAAATGATCAGAATTATTAGAAAATTCAGAATGGTGAGGAAGTTCAGAATGATGAAAAAGTTAAGAATAATGAGAAAGTTCAGATTCTTTTTGATTATGAAGAAAATCTGGTATTACGGAACTTTGGCTTTTAACGGAAGCATGTGCTTGCTGAATATGCGACTGATCGAATTCAATTAAAGAATCTGTTGAATTGAGTTCTTCTACAACTTCAACATTCGCTTTTTAACTTTCTTAGAAAGCTTATGAAACGGTGTTTTTTGGCATGTTCTAAAATAAACTGCAAATAAATTTAAATGTTATGTTTACATAAAATACATAGATTTCAAAATATATACTGTCTTTACTTTTTAAAAACATTTATTTTTTCAGATTTTCTACTGCACAATCACTATAACAAATGGAATGTTAATGGAAAAAAATATAACTAAATTAATTAAACTAACAGTACAAAATAAACTTATAGGATGGAAGGCTGGCTGATTTTCTCGAGTTATAAAAAGGTCATCAATTTAAATTTAAAAACAAAATCTCGTTTAATTAAACAAATTTTAAATACAATTAACGTTTTACGTTTCGACTTTATATACTTAGTCTTCTTCAGAAACCTGATACATAAGAGATAATACATAAAAAATAATTAAAAAATAAAAAGAAATAAAAAATTGCTACAGATAAAAAGGATAGAGAACAAAGCCGCATACTTTGGACTGACTTGCCAGAAATGTAGCTAAGATCTACACTATGACATAGTATAGACCTTAGCCACAATTAGTGTATATACGAGTTGTCAAAAATAGAATGAAATAAGTCAAGTAATAAAATTGTTACTATTATCTATACTGTTGTTATTATTATCAAACGATATTATTTATTATTTGACAGTGTAAAATTGTAATGCATATATTAAAATTACATTAGGGCTAGAATATAAACCAGACCCACAAGAATGAGAGCAATTCCAAGATCTCAAGACGAGAATTAACCAGATCTTACAGGGCGGAATTAAGGAGTCTGGATTACTGATTGAAATCAAAGTAAGAAAAAAAAGAAAAAAAGAAAAGAAAAGAGAGGGGGGCCTCTGCTTTTGTCTACGAGATCAATTCTAGGGCTAGAATATAAACCAGAGCCACAAGAATGAGAGCAATTCCAGATCTTAAGACGAGAATTAACCTTGCAGAGGGTTGTACTACCACGATCAATGTCGATCTTCCAATATGGCGTCCCAAATGAGAATATCGGAAGGGCCCTGCTCGCTGGACCGGACTCCTCGCCTCAATCCTCCCTCAAGCTCTCCTTTTCCTGGCGGTGAGCTCTCCTTGGGAAGTCGAATCTCGCTCGGTTGGTCTCCAGAATACGTGCCGCTTAGCTCAATCAGTTACGAAAGAAGGAAAACGTACTCGTCTCGTCCGAAGAAACGCAGCAAGAGCGGCCATGACACTGAACAAGAGCGAGGAAGGAGGTGGGGGCGCGTTGAAAGTGGCGACTCACGTGTCGCGCCATCTGAATGAAACGCCCTAAACATCGCTTGGTATTTGGCGTCAATTTGTTCTTAAGTTTTGTTACCAAAATTTGCTCAATATTTGGCATCAATTTGGCGTTAGGTTTAGTCAACAAACTTTAACAGCAATTTGGTGCCAATTTGTTATCAGGTAGTTGCTAAGCTTTGCTCGGTATTTGGCGTCAATTTGTTCTCAAGCTTTGTCACCAAAATTTGCTCAATATTTGGCATTAATTTGGTGTTAGGTTTTGTCAACTAATTTTAGCGGCAATTTGATGCCAATTTGTTATCAGGTACTACTAAGCTTTGCTCGATATTTGGTATCAATTTGGCGTCAATTGTGTACGCATGTTTTGATACGTATTTGCTAGCAGTTTGTCGACAACATTTGATAAAACAAATTTTGATGCAAATTTGTACCATTTCTGAAACCAAAATTTGTAGCAAGTATTTGGCATTATTTGTTCGAACAGATTTGGGTATCTGGGTTAATACAACAATTACAAATTTTTATTTCTTCAGTAAAAAGAAGCTGATGCCAAAAATAATATATAAGATCGAAAAAGTTTTATTCTCAGATAGCCAAGTCTGCTAAGAGCAGACTTTGCAAACTGTGTGCTACATGCTATACTGGCATAATTTTGGCAGTAGCAAAGCATGATCTGCCATGTCAGATAACGTGTGTAGAAATAAAACAGAAATCTAACAGAATGAACATCATGATATGATAACAGAAATGCTGTAAAAATCAAGCAGAATATATGTCAACATAGGAAGAGTAAAATTTTTAAGTATTGTATGTTAATATAATATGTCGACAAGAAGCAGACTAAAATAAAATATCGAATAACGTCACGTCATAGAAAGTCGTTAAGTTAATTAAGCTTATCAGAGAGCTTATTGTAATGGCAGAAACGGGGCAGAAATCGAGTATGCCCTGCCATCTCAGATAGTAACAGCATAAATAAAGCAGAATTAAATGCATGGACTGGCGTCAGGAAATAATAAACATAACACATAAAACATAGCACGTATCATATGTATAAAGGCCATCGCACACAAAATTGCATAGGCTGCATAAGCATAGCATAAGACCGCTGGACCAATGAGCATCTTATGTAAATTAATATGGCGACTTTATGCTGGATGCTCATTGGTTTAGCGGTCTTATGCTACGTTTATGCTAAGCTATGCATTTTGTGTGCGATGGCCTTAAGATTTGCTCTTCATGCAAATGTTAGCTAGGTCATCGCTGTTAGCATTTTATTTCTTTTTACTATATTGCATCATGTTATTTTTTTGTGTTCCCAACATGGTTTCTATAATTAAATACAATACTATATATAATCTGGAAAAGGATAGGAGAGACCGGGGCCTAACCGTCAGTTTTTTTTCGGTGCCGATTTTTAACAAGAAAATAAATAATTTTAGTTAAATGTGGTATACCACTGTAAAGAGTGAACCTTTAGCTACAAAATTTATATAGGAAATTTTTATCTACGTCGCTTTGTTTAACCGGTATAGAGCAAAAACGACAACGGTGGAAAAATTGAAATCTCAAAAATGCCGGGGTTTAACCGTCACCCCCCCGGGGTTTATCCGTCACACTGCATTTTCAATACATATACATACATCTAATCCTGAAAAATGATAGGATACATTTTAATAATTGTTTTTTAAGAGAAAAATATAAAAATTTATTAAAAAATAATTGTTTTACCTATTCCATAAAACATTTTAGGCACGTGAATACAGATCCTGACAAGCGCACGCATGTGTTGTGTGCCCTACGCTCGCACGCAATGCACTGTTTCCCATATGCTCTGTTTATTGTCAACTTCTTTGAGCACACGCAGCACGTATTATCCAAGTCTTCGTCAGAATCCGACCGCTGCTGCTTCCTTGATTTCGATTTACGCCCACTGCTCGTCGAAGACTGCGGTTCTGTTTGTGTGGCATTTTTTTTATTTTATCTTTTCTCACCGCAAGAACTGCCTTCTTGAGTTGCTCCTTGTCGACGGGAATCGACGGCGTCCTCGCGCCGATTCCTCGACGCGCCGACGACGACACGTCGTCGGAATCGCTCCGTCAGGACCCAGGGATTCTGTGATTTACGTCGCTTTGTACGGAGCAACGACGACGACGACGACGACGACGACCACCACCGACACCACCACCACTACAACGGCGGCGACAATGACGCCGAGACGATGCGGCGAACGCTCGACGATGCGATCGCATGCGCGACTGTCACTGACACAACGACCAACAACGACGATTTACCGCGGCCGGGAGTCGGGACGATCTACCGCGCGCGTGGCATGTCAACTCTCGCGCGGAAATCGCGGGATCTCAGAGCCGTGCCGTGCCTCGCCGTACCTCGCCGACGTGCCGTAAGCGCGAGCAATCTCGAAAACAACGGTCCGCCATCTTTTCGGTCGGCCAAAACACCCGTTTTGCAACGATACGTGCGTACCATTTCCCTCCTATACAAACTGACGCACGTGCAAGGGAAGACAGAATCACGCTCGAGGGAAACCTAACCTGAAATCGCCGTGAGCCGAAGTCGTGCGCCCGGCGCGCCACAGTGACGAGACTGACGGATAAACCCCGGGTGCTTACTGACGGATAAGCCCCAAGCACAAGTTTCAGGTTTGATCGCCCACGAAATATTAGACATCAACGATAATGAAAAAACTACACTGGATTCGTGTTCCGCATGCATTACTCTTTATAATCACGTACTTTGAGATTTGGAGAGCAAATATTATTGCAGATATTACAAAATTTCCACGCGCAGAAATTTCACTTTCACCTTCCGAAAACACGTTTGCCCTCGTAAAAATCATAACACGGCAGATAACCTGCCGAAACTCCGTTGGTCACATGGGTACCATAAGCAGCGTTTACAATGTTAATAGCGAGTTCGCACAATATACAGGTTCCGAGATATTTGATTTGACGGTTCAACCCCGGCGACGGTTAGGCCCCGGTCTCCCCTACATATATTTTTTTCCAAATTAGGGTAACTCCGGTATATACGCCGCACCTAAGGAAAACTTAATTTATTGAGTACTATTTAAGGCAAATAAATTATACCAATAAAAACTTTATACTGTCTACTACCATAAAAAAATTAGAAATATAAAATATTTATTCTTTGTATTTAACAAAAATAAACTTTTAGAGACCCTTGCAATTTGCCATATATCCCATAGGGGTGGGATAAATGATATTCATAGGTGGAATATACCGCTTATATATATATACGCCTTATAAAAAATTACAAGTAATGTTTATAAATGAGGCAATAAAATATCATAATAAGTTATAAAATGTGTGTAAAAAGTTTATTAAGGTGTAAGAATGATAAACAAATTATAAAACTGAAAAAATTTAAAAAGAAAATAGACGAACGATAGATGCATTAAAGATTATTGTTATATGATCCAAAAAAGGAAGGAAAAAGAACACATAAGAGATTTCAATTTTTACAGAGTGTCTGTACTATGGCATAAATCCCGCACGCTAAAAGTGCCATATATCCTAAACAGGCGGGATATAGGTACAAGATATCTAAGCTAAACAAAGAATACAGGAGCTATGCGCACTTGTATTTTGCTGTATTCCATCCTTTACTATCCCTTTACACTTATATGTATATCATGAAATAACCATATTAAACCTTTTACACTCTTTATAGTAATCATTTTACGTAGGTCGCGTAATATATGATCGCGTTACTTACTACGCACGGTGAGAAATCGGTTCAACTCACGACGGTTTCGACGGATTACATTCATTTTTGAATTTTTACACAGATAACAAAACATAATTATACATATTTAAGAACTTTGAAAAGAATTAAGGACTTAAAATATAATATAAATGTTAAAGCACAAGGTTAAGGAGTAGAAATGTACCCACAATCATGCAACGTTTAAAATTTCAAGGCTTGAGATAATATTGCTAATTACACGTTTTTATCTCGTATGAAAATTTTAGATTTACTTATATTATAAAATGAATAAATAAATTTTGATATGGTCTAGTAGCTTATATAAAATATTGTTTCTTATGGTACGTTGCAACATTTTCTATAAAATTTATATAAAGCAATTATACATATAATATATATATATATATATATATATATATATCTTATATATATATAAGATTAAAATAAGACACCCTATATATATATATATATATACATATATATATATATATACAGGGTGTCTTATTTTAATCTTTTCACACAATTATATATCTCCGGAACTATTTGTTGTTCGAAAAAATATTTCAAATAGAACTTACCTTATTTCGAGGGGAGGCATCTTATTATGGACATAAGTCTTGTCTAAGTGGAAATGCCTCCAAGATTTCAAGGTAACTTTTATTTCTTTTTAAATTGAATCCATTATTTTTTATTTCATCATCTTTTTCTATTAATCAATTTGTACAACTTTTGTTTGAAACATTTTTTTACTAATATTTTTTGAGATATTCAAAGAAAATTCGGTAAATTTTTCAATATTTAACTTACGATATATCGATAATAATTTGTCAGAGGGAAAAGTGGTACAGAACTTTTGACTTGATTTTGTTTCAAGAATATGCTGTTACAATAGTATCCCAACTTTTGTAAACACTTATGTAGGGGAGACCGGGGCTAAAAAGTCTACGGGGTAAATACGTCTAATCAAATATCTCGGAACCTGTATATTGTGCGAACTCGCTATTAACATTGTAAACGCTGCTTATAGTACCCATGTGACCCCCAACGGAGTTTCGGCAGGTTACTTGCCGTGTTATGATTTTTACGAGGGCAAACGTGTTTTCGAAAGATGAAAGTTACATTTTCTGCGCGTGGAAATTTTGTAATATCTGCAATAATATTTGCTCTCCAAATCTCGAGGTACGTAATTATAAAGAGTAATGCATGCTGAACACGAATCCAGTGTAGTTTTTTCATTATCGTTGATGTCTAATATTTCGTGGGCGATCAAACCTGAAATTTGTGTTTGGGGCTAATCGGTCAGTAAGCAGTCCGGGTGCATTTCCAAGGCATTTTCGGGTTCACTGCATATGGAATATGGATGAGACGGGAATTACAACCGTTCAGACACCGAATAGAGTCATCGGACGTCGAGGAGTGAAACAAGTCGGGCGAGTGACTTCTGCGGAAAGAGGAACCCTCGTAACTATTTTTTAATAATGTTTCGCATAAAAATTTTAAATAAATTTTTATATTTTTCTCTTAAAAAACAATTATTGCATGTATCCTATTATTTTTTAGGATTAGATGTACGTATATGTATTGAAAATGCAGTGCAGACTGTTATACCCCGGCATTTTTGAGATTTCAATTTTTCCACCGTTGTCGTTTTTGCTCTATACCGGTTAAACAAAGCGACGTAGACAAAAATTTCCTATATAAATTTTGTAGCTAAAGGTTCACTCTTTACAGTGGTATACCACTTTTAACTACAATTATTTATTTTGTTGTTAAAAATCGGCACCGAAAAAAAACGGACTGTTTAGCCCCGGTCTCCCCTATATTGTAACATAAATTTATACAATAATATTTTATTCGGGCATTATTACAATTTCGGGCATTAACAGCATATTCTTGAAACAATTAAATCAAGTCAAAAAAAGTTCTGTACCACTTTTTTCTCCGACAAACAATTCTCGAGATATCGTAAGTTAAATATTGAAAAATTTATCGAATTTTCCTTGAATATCTAAAAAAATATTAGGCAAATAAAAAAATGTTTCAAACGAAAGTTGTTCAAATTAATTAATAGAAGAAGAAGATAAAATAAAAAATAGTGAGTCCCATTTAACCCTTCGTGGTCACACTTATCTACAGTTTCATAATGGTCACACCGGGGTCAAAATGACCCCAGCGACTTTAATCGGCTGCCATTTTTACAGTTTTCATTATTTTGACTTGAAAAAATTACTGAACCTTCTTGAAATGTTGTAAAACCTGCTACAATATTAATTTTGTTAATTATTTAATATTAACATATTGAAAAAAAAATCGCAAAGTTAAAGTACATGAAAAATGACTTTTTACTTAAAAATTTGTAACTTTTTAAATTATTGATATTTTTGGCTAAAAATTTATGACTGTATCCATAAGATGTGACACTTTTTAGAAAAAAATAGTACGGCAGTGTATGTTTCAAAAAAGATACTTATTTTGCAATACGAAGTAGATAATTTTCGAAACAAAAATGAACAAGCAATTCTCTCCGGGCCTAACAAACTGTCAGAAAGGTAAGTACGAAATGTTAGTTTTCGGTTAATGGCACCACAAGGCCCGTTTTAAAGCTTGGAGTTAGTGTAATTCTGCTTTGAAAAATTTTTGGGATCATACTGACCCCCCTCTGATCACGAAGGGTTAAAGAAACAAAAGTCACCATGAAATCTTGGAGGCATCTCCATTTACACAAGACTTATATTCATAATAAGATGTTTTCCTCGAAACAGAATAAGTTTTATTTTAAATATTTTTTCTAACAACAAATAGTTCCAGAGATAATTGCGTGGAAAGATTAAAATGGGACATCCTGTATAAGTATGTATTTATGTAAGGGAGACCGGGGCTAGTTGGTACACTTTTTTTCTCTCAAGAATTTTTTACACGTAACTAATAAATGGAATACAAGCCGCAAAAGAATTTTTCAATAGCCACATGCTTATATATATACACAACACAAAAATTATTTTTTTAACTAAATAGTATAATTAATTTTGTTGCACCAATAACAATTATAAGGCGACGACATTTGTAACAAACTGCCCCATACACGGGGTAAGTTGTTACAGTACTGAATTAAGTTGTGAAAAATCCAGTTTTCAAAGTATAATATATTTAATAAAAAGAAATAACAACATGTAACAATATGTGTTATATTACACTTACGTTGTTGAGTGTAAAATTATAATATAAATATAATTTAACTGATGTTCTGTGTATTGACTGGTTCTGATACGTAATAAGAGATGTTAACGGTGAAATCTTACATAAGATTAAAATATCTGCCGCTGTTATGCCGAAATTATGTGTTACATCGACGGAGTTGGTCGAAATTATAAGTAGAACAGCAGTAACAACCTGCCCCGTCACAACCAGCCCCGACCTGCCATATTTAGATATTTTGATTATTGGTTTAAACAAAAAAATGTTTTAAGACATTAACATAACTGGAAGTTATTACGTTTACAGTTAAGATTTTAAAGACACATTTAGAATTATGATATGATGACTAATAACATTTAATACATCACTGATTTATTTTACTTTTGGCTATACAAAACTAAAAATATTTTCTGTTTGTGAAAATACACTACTCAGCCTAAAATAACTAATTGAAATATTATTGCAATGTTTTTGCGAAAATACTATATTTTTTATGCAATATTATCTTTTGTCACTTTTGCAATAATTGCCGTGTATCTACCTGCCCCATGTACCAACTAGTCCCGGTCTCCCCTATAATTTCAGCAGTTTTCTATAATTTATACGTCCATTTGGAAGAAAGAGAGTGATGCATATATTATTTTATATCTTTACCCAACAATTTGTTCAAACATTTAGTTCAAACAACTAAATAAGTTTAAAAAATTCAAACTTATTCTATCTTTTTGTAGACATAGTTTATGTAATATAAAACCGATAAAAACAAATATTATAATTCAAACATTATGAAATAAAATATAAAAAAATCTACTACATGGTATAATTACTTACAAATTGCACCATTGCCATGACTGATGCTATGACCAATGGACAAATAAATATCACGCAGCTGAACTTCATTTTCCCATAGAATCTGCTGATAAATATTTCTAATTAGTAAATTGGATCAATACCTTCTTAAAAGTAATCGTGATCTATCTCTGAGGAATATAATTAATTTGATTCCTTATATCTTAAGAATGCAAACAATAATATCATCAAAATGTTATATTTCTTCGAATTCGTTCTCCTTCTGCTAAATAAAAATGATAATTAGTTTATAAAAATATCAGTGATTCCCAACAAAATTATACATGTTTGAAAAAAATAATAATTAAAATGTTAACGAATACTTAATAATCTAATTATAGAGTTATTTTAGATTTTTAAACTTTAAGACATTTTGTAAATATATTAAAAAATATATAACTAGATAAATATTATTGTAAATTTTTTTCTTGTGTAGATTTTAACAGAAATCTACTTTGCGGCTTTGGTGTGGTAGTCAGATAATTGCTGTTTATTTTCTAAGATATGAAATATTCTCAAATTGTAGTGGAAATTACAATCTTGAAGATAGTTTTCACTAAAGTAAAAATTGATTCTACAGTTACTCTTACTAGGAATATAAAAGTACAGTTATTAAATATACCAAATTACATATGTTTGTGAAATAAATTATTAAAAATAAAAATAAAAATTCTTAGAAATAACGTTCAAAGATTTTATTCTGAACAGAATAGATTACAGACTGTTTTATAGGGTCGGTATACCATTTGTGGCCACTTTAAGGATTTTTGACGAAATAAATGCGTTTTAATTAAATTCTTTTTGTTATGTAACGCTTTTAACTACTTTAATATATTCTTAAGAATCTTTTAGATAAGAAACTTAAGATCGGCAAACAAATAAACTTAAATAAATGTTTCAAAAATAAAAATTATATCATAAGTTCCGATTTCACAGTTTTTGGCCACCAAAACACCAGTTTTCGCCACAATAAGTATTATATAAGTATTATATAAAAATTAATATAAATAATGTGTTTTGTATTATGTGAACAGATAGCCCCTCGAATGTGGACAGATAGCCCCGCATATGGGGCTATCTGTCTACGTTTGATTTGTCCACTTAAAAAATTCGCCTCTTTAAAATGTTAAAAGATCAACGATTCTAATTATGTTTTTTTTTTATAGCAAGGTTGAAAGGTTATACCACTAAAATTTTAGCCAAATATCTTTATTAGTTTTTTAGTAAACTTGAAAAAAGCGTAAAGTGTGGACACATAGCCCCGGTCTCCCTTATCATAAACAAGAAATTGTCAAAATCAATATATTTCTTACCTGTAATATACAAGTTATTACTCGAATGGCAAAAAACATACTGAAACTAAAATAATAGGGAAACAGTCAAATCAGCACTGTGATAAGCATTTCAGTGATAGTTGTAGTCAATTTCTGACTTAGTCACGTCTAGCATTAGCATTATGAGTCAAGCGATAGAAAAACTTTTAATTCTTTCATAAATTATACATACCCAGATAGCAAAGCGTGTCTGAACAAAATCGCGCAAACCTGTAATTGCTTATGATGCTGGCAACTTACCGTATATTTGCTTCAATTGATTTCAAGTAATTTAATATTTGAAGCAACACGCAGGCAACATTGGATATATATGTATTGCCAGCAATTTGTCAGCAAGAGAACAGCATCAACCCGGGAAAAAAAGATTATATATAATTATATATAATTATATATAAATATATATGATTATATGTGATTATATGTATATGAAATTTGGTGCTTTATATAAAATTATATATGGGTCCATATATCATTATATATATATGGGCATATATAATTCCAAATATAACTAGATATGAACAATAGATCATATATGCACTCATGTATGGATACATATAAGATTCATATGGAAGTATATATATAACCCTATATGATTATATATAATTTCATGTAGCGTTATATATAAAAAGCAAAATTTCCGTTCTTATACAGGGTGTCCCATTTTAACTTGGACAGCAAAATATCTCAAAAACTAAGCTCCACATACAAAAATGTTTCAGACAAAAGTTGTATGGTTTCAAGGGGGACATAAGATGGTACCATTGGTTTGACCTTGGATGGTCGTTTAAAGCTCACATAAACGACACCTTTAATTTCTTAAATGGAAACCCCTATTTTTCAATGCATATTCTTGTAGCTAATCTCGAGAGCTTTTCAAAACACTATAATAAAGTATTTTTTCGTTAAGAACTTTTGGAATTATGAGGCTTGAAAGTTCTAGTATTTTGACATAAATTACAAAATATCTTGTAAAACATTAAGTTTTCGGTAATGTTACCTTAATACTTTTATGCACAGAATAATGAGACGAATCAATTGGTATGAAAAAAAGACATAGTTGCTTTTAAGAAAAAGTATGCAGATGCGTGTTGCAAATTACATATTTTTTCTTAAAGGAACTGTGCCTTTTTTCATACCAATTGATTCGTCTCATTATTCTGTGCATAAAAGTATTAAGGTAACATTACCGAAAACTTAATGTTTTACAAGATATTTTGTATTTTATGTCAAAATACTAGAACTTTCAAGCCTCATAATTCCAAAAGTTCTTAATGAAAAAATACTTTATTATAGTGTTTTGAAAAGCTCTCGAGATTAGCTACAAGAATATGCATTGAAAAATAGGGGTTTCCATTTAAGAAATTAAAGGTGTCGTTTACGTGAGCTTTAAACGACCATCCAAGGTCAAACCAATGATACCATCTTATGTCCCCCTTGAAACCATACAACTTTTGTCTGAAACATTTTTGTATGTGGAGCTTAGTTTTTGAGATATTTTGCTGTCCAAGTTAAAATGGGACACCCTGTATATGATATCATATATGATTATATATAATTATACCCAGGTAGAACATAGAAGTCATAATGATATCATTAGGATATCATCATGACTTTATTTCTCTCTTAAAAGTCACTGATAAAAAATGACGCAAAAATGATATAAAAATGAAAAAAGAAATCGTACGCTATATTATAGATAAAAGCGTCCTTTGGTTCCCAAAATATTTCTGTTGCTTTAATATATCGTTGAAATAATGTAGACAGTAGAAAATACAATTGTAAATGGTAATTAATATATGTGACACTTTGTTATGACCGATTCTTGAGAACTAGCCACATTGGTTCTTAACCTATATATAGCGCTATATAGACAAAAGAAGTCTCGAGAAGAAGAAGACTTCCCGGCACTTCCCGCGTTCCCGCTATTTTCGCAATTAATTCCGCGTGGATCGGTGGATTTTCCAAGTGCGTTTAGCAGATTCTCGATGAGAGAGGCTATAGTGTTTACAAGGTAAGATCTGCGCACAATGAAGAAATAAGAATAAATATTAAATGAATAAAGGAATTAGAGTTTTAGAGCTGTGTGAAGTTGGCCCCCCCCCCCCACTACTGAAAATCTAATAATAACTATCACCATTCGTTTGGTGGTCGTTTGGTGGTGTTTGGTAGTCCATTCCCGACGTTTGGTAGTCAAAGCTGTAACTAATAATGCGAAAAAAAGACATATGCGCGTGAAGTTAGCCCCCCCCTCTTGTAAAACTCGGCTTTCCAGACTGCGTATATCATTTTAACTGTAAGCATTCGTTTGGTGGTCGCGTGCTGACGTTTGGTAGTCCATTCCCGATGATTGGTAGTCAAAGCTGTAACTAATTATGCGAAAAAAAGACATATGCGCGTGAAGTTAGCCCCCCCTCTTGTAAAACTCGGCTTTCCAGACTGCGTATATCATTTTAACTGTAAGCATTCGTTTGGTGGTCGCGTGCTGACGTTTGGTAGTCCATTCCCGATGATTGGTAGTCAAAGCTGTAACTAATTATGCGAAAAAAGACATATGCGCGTGAAGTTAGCCCCCCCTCTTGTAAAACTCGGCTTTCCAGACTGCGTATATCATTTTAACTGTAAGCATTCGTTTGGTGGTTGCGTGCTGACGTTTGGTAGTCCATTCCCGATGATTGGTAGTCAAAGCTGTAACTATAATTATGCGAAAAAAAGACATATGCGCGTGAAGTTAGCCACCCCCTCTTGTAAAACTCGGCTTTCCAGACTGCGTATATCATTTTAACTGTAAGCATTCGTTTGGTGGTCGCGTGCTGACGTTTGGTAGTCCATTCCCGATGATTGATAGTCAAAGCTGTAACTAATTATGCGAAAAAAAGACTTATGCGCGTGAAGTTAACCCCCCCTCTTGTAAAACTCGGCTTTCCAGATTGCGTATATCGTTATAATTGTAAGCATTCGTTTGGTGGTCGCGTGCTGACGTTTGGTAGTCCATTCCCGTTGATTGTTAATCAAAACTGTAATCGATAATACAAAAAAAGACATACGAGCGTGAAAATAGCACCCTCTCTTGTAAAACTCGGCTTTCCAGACTGCGTATATCGTTATAATTGTAAGCATTCGTTTGGTGGTCGCGTGCTGACGTTTGGTAGTCCATTCCCGTTGATTGTTAATCAAAACTGTAATCAATAATACGAAAAAAAGACATACGCGCGTGAAAATAGCACCCTCTCTTGTAAAACTCGGCTTTCCAGACTGCGTATATCGTTATAATTGTAAGCATTCGTTTGGTGGTCGCGTGCTGACGTTTGATAGTCTATTCCTATTTATTGTTAGCTAAAACTGTAATTAATAATACAAAAAAAGACATACGCGCGTAAAGTTAGACTTGCCTTTTTTTTATTTGGCTTTCCAGACTGCATATATTATCAAACCGAACAAGTAACATTTACTTTACCAATAAATAATTAACCTGCATATATTATTATAACTATAAGAATTCGTTTGATGCATTTAGTAATTAAAAATATAATTGTTAAAGAAGACAATAAAATATATATGTGTGTAACTATGCGTTTCATAGAAATATTCTTGTACGATTGCATGTTTAATTATAATCATTAATATTTATTTAACAAGCATTTTATGATGTTTGGTAGTTAATTTTCAATAATTAATAATTAATAATTAAATACATATGGATCAAATTGGTGTAATCCACTTCTAACATCAAAACATTTTTTCAAGCTTTTTCTATAATAAATCGATACAATAAAATAATATAAAAAGTTTTTTTAATTCTTCTTGTAGTCATATTTCATAGTTATTTTTCGAAATGTCAAGTAATATATAATCTTTTAATTTTTAGAATTGTAGAGCGTAATTAAAATAACGACTAATTATGTTTTGTAATTTTTACGACTATGCACATTTAATAATTACAAAAAATATATAATCATAAAATACTCGTTAAATAAATATTAATGATTATAATTAAACATGCAATCGTACAAGAATATATCTATAAAACGCATGGTTACACATATATATATTTTATTGTCTTCTTTAATAATTATATTTTTAATTACTAAATGCACCAAACGAATTCTTATAGTTATAATAATATATGCAGATTAATTATTTATTGGTAAAGTAAATGTTCGGTTTGATAATATATGCAGTCTGGAAAGCCAAATTTTATAAAAAGAGGGTCTAACTTCAGGCGCGTATGTCTTTTTTTGTATTATTAATTACAGTTTTAGCTAACAATAAATGGGAATAAACTATCAAACGTCAGCACGCGACCACCAAACGAATGCTTACAATTATAACGATATACGCAGTCTGGAAAGCCGAGTTTTACAAGAGAGGGGGCTATTTTCACGCGCGTATGTCTTTTTTTTGTATTATCGATTACAGTTTTGATTAACAATCAACGGGAATGGACTACCAAACGTCAACACGCGACCACCAAACGAATGCTTACAATTATAACGATATACGCAGTCTGGAAAGCCGAGTTTTACAAGAGAGGGGGCTATTTTCACGCTCGTATGTCTTTTTTTTTGTATTATCGATTACAGTTTTGATTAACAATCAACGGGAATAGACTACCAAACGTCAGCACGCGACCACCAAACGAATGCTTACAATTATAACGATATACGCAGTCTGGAAAGCCGAGTTTTACGAGAAAGGGGGCTAACTTCACGCGCATATGTCTTTTTTTCGCATTATTAGTTACAGTTTTGACTACCAATCATCGGGAATGGACTACCAAACGTGAGCACGCGACCACCAAACAAATGCTTACAGTTAAAATGATATACGCAGTCTGGAAAGCCGAGTTTTACAAGAGGGAGGGCTAACTTCACGCGCATGTCTTTTTTTTCGCATAATTAGTTACAGCTTTGACTACCAATCATCGGGAATGGACTACCAAACGTCAGCACGCGACCACCAAACGAATGGTTACAGTTAAAATGATATACGCAGTCTGGAAAGCCGAGTTTTATAAGAAGGGGGGCTAACTTCACGCGCATATGTCTTTTTTCGCATAATTAGTTACAGCTTTGACTACCAATCATCGGGAATGGACTACCAAACGTCAGCACGCGACCACCAAACAAATGCTTACAGTTAAAATGATATACGCAGTCTGGAAAGCCGAGTTTTACAAGAGGGGGGGCTAACTTCACGCGCATATGTCTTTTTTTCGCATAATTAGTTACAGCTTTGACTACCAATCATCGGGAATGGACTACCAAACGTCAGCACGCGACCACCAAACGAATGCTTACAGTTAAAATAATATACGCAGTCTGGAAAGCCGAGTTTTACAAGAGGGGGGGCTAACTTCACGCGCATATGTCTTTTTTTCGCATTATTGGTTACAGCTTTGACTACCAAACGTCGGGAATGGACTACCAAACACCACCAAACGACCACCAAACGAATGGTGATAGTTATTATTAGATTTTCAGTAGTGGGGGGGCCAACTTCACACAGCTGAGTTTAGAATCAGTCTTCTCAATAAGCACTACAGATAAATAACAGGTTATGTTGTATCTGTATGATATCTTATTTGTATCCATTGTGCGTTACGTTTATCTCATCTCTATTCCTAATTTTTATTTTTAATATTTAACATTTATCCCTGTTTCTCCATTGTGTGCAGAGAGCTATAAAGAGTTATATTGAGAATCCACTTTCGAATGGTCGTGAGGAAACACACTGAGATTGTAGCTGTAGAGAGCTGTACAGATTTTCGTGATCGTGAAATTCACTTTTATTAAATTTTCATCAGATTACATGAAAATATATCATGCCAGGCAATAAGAAGGTATAAAGCTTTAAAACTTGTTTTATTATTTTTCCACACACACACACACACACACACACACACACACACACACACACACACACACACACACACACACACACACACACACACACACACACGTACACATACATACACACAGAGTTAGACATATTCTATTTATTATACAATTTACATTCATCTTCCAATAAACATGTATATATGTATATATTACAAAACTAATGAAATATTTAATATTTTCGTAAAACAGAATTAATTGGTTCTTCTATTGAACATATATATCAATACATTTATAGTATTAATCCTTTCTTTATATTTTATATTACAGAGAGCCTTATTTAAGAGAAAGATACCATTCAGACATAGAATTAGTACTAAAAAACACATCAAATTAAATGAACTTAAAGCTATAGCTACGGGATCTATTAATAGTAATAATGGTACTCAAAGGCATGTGTGTGAGAGCAATAATGATGATACAAATGTAGATTCTTTCCTTGAGAATCACATAGGTTTTCAAGAAGAAGGTGGCAATTATCTTAATATAGATCCAGATTCAAATCTTTGTTCAAATTCCTCCAATTATTCTGACAATTTTTCCATCAGTAGTAAAAGTAATAGTACTATTGAAAACAGTGCGTTTATAGATTATGATGATATAAATAATGAGCAAAGTATTGCTGAACAAAATTGTGATAAACAAAGTGATATAGATGAAACATCACAGTTTAATAATGAACAAGAAAAAAACAATTACTTATTAAATGCGTTAAGAGAATGGTCTTTGAGAGGAGTTTCAAAGAAAAAGGTTGATGCATTATTGGCTCTGTTAAAACCATTATTTCCTTTTCTGCCTAAAAGTTACAAGACTTTATTGCATACTTCGAGGAAAATTATTGTCAGTGATCTCGGTGATGGACAGTTTTGGTATAAGGGAATCAAAACAAATATTCGACAATTACTTTCAGACGAATATATCTATCAACATGGTGAAATAGTGATAGATATTAATATAGATGGCATTCCTTTGAGAAAAAGTTCTGAAAAGCATTTCTGGCCTATTCTTGGAAAATTTCGAGATTTAAAATATCCTTTTCTGATTGCTGTTTATTTGGGCTCTGAAAAACCTAATGATGTTAATGTATTCTTGGAGGAGTTTGTCGCTGAAGTAGCGAATTTACAAGAAAACGGTTTTGAATGGAGTAATGGTACTACATATCAATTTAGAATTGATAATTTTGTGCTGGATGCTGAAGCTCGCTCGTTTGTAAAGAAATGCGTTGCGCATGGTGGTTACTATGCATGTGAAAAATGTATTGTGAAAGGGACGCATTACAGAAATAGAATGTGTTTTTTTGAACAAAATTGTCCACGTCGCACAGATGAATCTTTCCGTAATAGAGATAATCCTCGCCATCATAACGGTAACTCAATATTGGAAGATATTGGAATTGGCATGGTTTCTCAATTTCGTCTTGATGTACTCCATCTTGTATATCTGGGTGTTGTAAAAAGAATGCTCCATTTTCTTATAAGTGTTCGTTCTCGGTGTACATTGCCAGATGCAGTTGTGTTTCAAATCAATAATATGTTGCGTGATATCACTGACTGTTTTCCAATTGAGTTTACTCGGAAACCAAGGAGCTTAGGTGTTCGAAATAAAAGGGAAAAGTGGAAGGGTTCTGAATTTAGAAGATTTATATTATATGATTGCATTTATGTTTTAAAAGATCATGTACCTACTAATGTCTTCCAGTGTTTTCTTCTTCTCCATTGTGCAATTTATATCTTGTGTAGACATGATCTTTTTCAAGAAATGAATACCGTTGCTGATTACTTATTAAGACAATTTGTAAGTCAGTCAGTTGATGCATTTGGACGTGAATTTGTGATTTATAATGTTCACTCACTCATCCATCTAGCCGAAGAATGTTACAATAGGGGTGCATTGGATTCATGGAGTGCATT
This sequence comes from Temnothorax nylanderi, assembly GCF_030848795.1. NCBI lineage: Eukaryota > Metazoa > Arthropoda > Insecta > Hymenoptera > Formicidae > Temnothorax > Temnothorax nylanderi. The sequence continues at coordinate 123,830 of NW_027249328.1, read as the reverse complement.
TCCTTATGAAAATTTTTTGGGCGTTATAAAAAATCACTTGCGTTCCATTCATCGACCATTGCAACAATTGGCTAATAGAGATACGGAATTACAAGGTGCACTGATAAAATCATGTCCTCGTGAAGATCTTGTTAAACTGAAAAAACCATTTAATGGTTATCATTTAGAAATTGAAGGTCAACAATATACCACTGTTATCACCAAAGATTTTACACTAAGAATAAATAAAGCAGATCGATACTTCAAAACTGTAAATGGTGAAATTGTGCGTTTGTACTCCGTAATTAATTCTGTTGAAGGTATCATTATTGCAGGAAAAAAGTTTACATGCCTTGAAAATTATTATACTTTTCCTATGGACTCTTCAGAGTTAGGTATTTTTAAAATATCAAATTGTGAAAAAGATTTCTGTTTTTGGAGAATTGAAGATATTAAAGAGAAATGTGTTGTTATGCCTAATAATGATGGTACTTTTCTCTGCATTCCACTTATCCCATTTTTCTACTAAAGTATGCTTATCCTTTTACATTCTTTATGAACTATATATATGCCTTTATGCCAATATGTAATAATTTTTATGGTTTGTGTTGCAGTATGTTGTTGTAAAATTTCTTCCTCTTAATAATATGGAAGAAGAGACTGTAGCCGTAGTCCCATCTTCATGGATAAATTATGACCTTAATATATGCAAATGGCCACCAAAAAAATATCACTCTGATAAAGTTAATAGATGGATTATGGGTCTAATGGAACCAAAACATGATTTTGAAGATATGTCAATACAAGTTATGTATGAATATAGTAAGTGTTATTTGTACAATAGTGCTGTAACAAAATAAAACACTTATATACTTATAATTTAATCTTTGAAAACACTTATAATTTTTTGTAAGATAATGTAATTTGTTACTTATATAATCAGGGAACTTAGTCTTGAAATCATATGATATAGGGGAGACCGGGGCTAAACCGCCAGTTTTTTTTCGGTGCCGATTTTTAACAAGAAAATAAATAATTTTAGTTAAATGTGGTATACCACTGTAAAGAGTGAACCTTTAGCTACAAAATTTATATAGGAAATTTTTATCTATGTTGCTTTGTTTAACCGGTATACAGCAAAAACGACAACGGTGGAAAAATTGAAATCTCAAAAATGCCGGGGTTGGAGCGCCACCCCTCCGGGGCTAATCCGCCACACTGCATTTTCAATACATATACGTACATCTAATCCTGAAAAATGATAGGATACATTTTAATAATTGTTTTTTTTTAAGAGAAAAATATAAATATTTATTTAAAATTTTTATGCAAAACATTATTAAAAAATAATTGTTTTACCTATTCCATAAAACAATTTAGGCACGTGAATACAGAGGTTAACCAAATCGTAAACTCCCAACGGCACGTCACATTGTCAACGCGGGCAACCACGGGGAATACGCGTGACGGCGTTCCGGTGCCATAGGATCAGCGCGGACCCTCGAGCAACCTAACCAAGCCGCGTTTCTCGCGGGGGAGCGATAAATAGCGACAGGGGGGTTAGAAAAGCTCGCGGTGGAGCGCGACCATTTTACCGACTCGATTCCTCGACGCGCCGACGACGACGACGACGACGGCCATGACCACCACGACGACGACGGCCACGACCACCACGACGACGACGGCCACGACCACCACGACAACGACAACGACAACGACAACGACGACGACGACGACGACGACGACGACGACGACGACGACGACGACGACGACGACGACGACGACGACGACGACGACGACGACGACGATGACCACCACCGACACCGGCGACACCACCACCACTACAACGGCAGCGACAATGACGCCGAGACGATGCGGCGAACGCTGGACGATGCGGTCGCACGCGCGATTGTCACTGACACAACGACCAACAACGACGATTTACCGCGGCCGGAAGTCGGGACGATCTACCGCGCGCGCGGCATGTCAACTCTCGCGCGGAAATCGCGGGATCTCAGAGCCGTGCCGTGTCTCGCCGTACCTCGCCGACGTGCCGTGAGCGTGAGCGATCTCGAAAATAACGGTCCGCCATCTTTTCGGTCGGCCAAAACACCCGTTTTGCGACGATACGTGCGTACCATTTCCCTCCTACACAAACTGACGCACGTGCAAGGGAAGACAGAATCACGCTCGAGGGAAACCTAACCTGAAATCGCCGTAAGCTGAAGTCGTGCGCCCGGCGCGCCACAGTGACGAGACTGGCGGACCAGCCTTGGGTGCTTACTGGCGGATAAGCCCCAAACATAAGTTTCAGGTTTGATCGCCCACGAAATATTAGACATCAACAATAATGAAAAAACTACACTGGATTCGTGTTCAGCATGCATTACTCTTTATAATCACGTACCTCGAGATTTGGAGAGCAAATATTATTGCAGATATTACAATATTTCCACGCGCAGAAAATTTCACTTTCACCTTCCGAAAACACGTTTGCCCTCGTAAAAATCATAACACGGCAGGTAACCTGCCGAAACTCCGTTGGTCACATGGGTATCATAAGCAGCGTTTACAATGTTAATAGCGAGTTCGCACAATATACAGGTTCCGAGATATTTGATTTGGCAGTTCAACCCCGTTGGCGGTTTAGCCCCGGTCTCCCCTATATTATGTATGATAATTTTTGCATAATTGATATTGCATGCGTATGATTTTTATTCTCACATAATATATTTCTTTTTACATTCGGTCTAATTTTCGATAACAAATCTACGCTATTTATTATATGAGTTACTTGTAAAAATATGACAATTCAAAACCTCAAATGCGTTATTTTAGTAGCATTCATTAAATATGCAACGTTTTTTTAAAAATAAAATGCTAGGCTTAATATATTAGAGAAATCTAATCGTTTATACTTGTTTTACTTAATTGTTTGTTTATGTATTTATATATATGTGTGTGTATGTATATATATATATATATATCTATATATATAAAGGAAAATGTCCTGACTGACTGACTGACTGACTGACTCATCAACGCCCAGCCCAAACCCCTGAACCGAATTTTTACCAAAAGTATATGAAATAGGGGTAGAATTTTCCGGGGAGTGCCACTATGTGTATAGTTTTTTGTTACCGATTTTCTGGAAACCAAAACAAAGCTAATATAATATATATATATAATATAATAGATGGATTATATGGGTCTAATGGGTCTAATATATATACATATTTTTTTTTAACAATATTGTTAAAGTTGTAAAACATTACTTTCAAAATACATATTTAGCAAAGTTGTTCGAGTATGCGTTTTTATAGTAAATTACTTTTTATTTCAGATACATATGCAAAAGCACGCAAAGCTAGTATTAAAGCTGAAGAAGATAGTGCTATTGATACAGCTGCTGGAGAAACAGATGTAGATCGTTTGAAGCCTCGAAAAATAAATAAGCCTTCAAGATATGAGAACTCTGATAATTCTGAGATTGATGAACCTGATCTGAAGAAATCAAAAAAGCAAACACTCTTTTGTTAATGATAGTAGTAGTGAAGATGAGGAAGAAGGTCTTGTATCAGAGAATATCAGAACTAAAGTAAAAGCACTTTTGGATAATAAAAAACAACTATCTCCTTTACAAGATGGTAAGTTGAATATGTTATACAAATCCTGTGTTTATAGGATTTTATCTCAACAATAATGAATCTTGTTATTAAAATTGATTTAATAATCTACGTTTATATAAACAGTATAAAACTGATGTTTATATCTGAATACTATTTTGATTTGTTATGTCTTTTTGATGTGCATTGTACTAGTTAGATACATCATCATTTATATCATATCAAGCTAATTTAAAATAAATTTAATACATTGTACGTGTATCAAACAGTCTTATTTCTTAAATTGTATTTTCTTCTTAAATTGTATGATCTTTGAATAAAGCAATAATTAGATTAAAATATTTAAAGTAAAGTTATCTTCTCAAATTCTTTTTCAAATATACAGACAGTACTTTTATTTTTTTTACGTTAAAAGAAAGTTGATTTTAATATATTTTACATCTAAAACAGTCATTATTATTTTTTTTCAGCGGTTATGAAAAAGCAGACTACTTCTAAGTTTTTAAAAACATTACCATATCGGAAAGAGTCACCTTCCTCTGAAATTACCTCAGCTCTCATGAAAGATAAAGGTACACACACACACACACACACACACACACATATATGCTCAGGATGATTCGAGATAACCCTATTGTCGCGTACAGATAGATTTTTTTATGATAAAGGAAAGTTTTGATTTTAATATTTTTTACATTTAAAACAGTTATATATATTTTTTCAGCGGTTATAGAAAAGCAGACTACTTCTAAGTTTTTAAATACATTACCATATCGGAAAGAATCACAGTTCTCTGAAATTACCTCTGCTCTCATGAAAGATAAAGGTATATATGTATATATATATACCCAGATAGCCAAATCTGTTCGAACAAATAATGCCAAATACTTGCTACAAATTTTGGTTTCAGAAATGGTACAAATTTGCATCAAAATTTGTTTTATCAAATGTTGTCGACAAACTGCTAGCAAATACGTATCAAAACATGCGTACACAATTGACGCCAAATTGATACCAAATATCGAGCAAAGCTTAGTAGTACCTGATAACAAATTGGCATCAAATTGCCACTAAAATTAGTTGACAAAACCTAACACCAAATTAATGCCAAATATTGAGCAAATTTTGGTGACAAAGCTTGAGAACAAATTGACGCCAAATACCGAGCAAAGCTTAGCAACTACCTGATAACAAATTGGCACCAAATTGCTGTTAAAGTTTGTTGACTAAACCTAACGCCAAATTGATGCCAAATATTGAGCAAATTTTGGTAACAAAACTTAAGAACAAATTGACGCCAAATACCAAGCGATGTTTAGGGCGTTTCATTCAGATGGCGCGACACGTGAGTCGCCACTTTCAACGCGCCCCCACCTCCTTCCTCGCTCTTGTTCAGTGTCATGGCCGCTCTTGCTGCGTTTCTTCGGACGAGACGAGTACGTTTTCCTTCTTTCGTAACTGATTGAGCTAAGCGGCACGTATTCTGGAGACCAACCGAGCGAGATTCGACTTCCCAAGGAGAGCTCACCGCCAGGAAAAGGAGAGCTTGAGGGAGGATTGAGGCGAGGAGTCCGGTCCAGCGAGCAGGGCCCTTCCGATATTCTCATTTGGGACGCCATATTGGAAGATCGACATTGATCGTGGTAGTACAACCCTCTGCAAGGTTAATTCTCGTCTTAAGATCTGGAATTGCTCTCATTCTTGTGGCTCTGGTTTATATTCTAGCCCTAGAATTGATCTCGTAGACAAAAGCAGAGGCCCCCCTCTCTTTTTTTTCTTTTTTTTCTTTTCTTTTCTTACTTTGATTTCAATCAGTAATCCAGACTCCTTAATTCCGCCCTGTAAGATCTGGTTAATTCTCGTTTTGAGATCTTGGAATTGCTCTCATTCTTGTGAGTCTGGTTTATATTCTAGCCCTAATGTAATTTTAATATATGCATTATAATTTTACACTGTCAAATAATAAATAATATCGTTTGATAATAATAACAACAGTATAGATAATAGTAACAATTTTATTACTTGACTTCTTTCATTCTATTTTTGACAACTCGTATATACATTAATTGTGGCTAAGGTCTATACTATGTCATAGTGTAGATCTTAGCTACATTGCGGAACGCGTACTCCGAAGAAAAGAAGAGGACGAGAGAAGGCGGCAGCAGGAGGCCCTGGATGGACCTGCTTGACTCGTCGTGCATTGTTTCCTGTACTCTGCGCTATCAATGTATTGCGTTCCTTGCGTTTATCCCTACGTCGGGATTTTCTGCGGGCTCGTCCCCCCCGCCCCCTCCCCCCTCTGTGAGGGGGCCGTGGATGGGATGGGGAGAGACGTGTATTTGGGGCCTCGCTATGCCTGGCCCATAGTTATTTGTCTCTGCGGACTTGTGCCTGGCGTGGCCTGGGTGGGTGTCGGGCGGGGGCCGGTTCCGGGCTTTCCTCCCTCCTGGGGTCCGGCGCATCGCCTGGTGCGAAGCTCCCGGATCCCTGGGGGGGGGGGGGTTGGTTTGCCCGGTGGCGGTCGGCGCTCGTCGCCCTTCTCCTGTGCCTCGTCGGCTGCTGCCGCGGAGGCCTGTATTCTCCCGGGTGTCTCCGTTGCTGGGCGGCGGGGCCCTTCTGGGGTTGGTCGGCCGTGGTCTTGCCGCTCGCTACTGTTTGGGCTCCGGCCCCACTGCTCCGCAGTGGTCGTCGGTAGCCTTTTGTGGCGGCGGTCCGCGGTTGGCCGTCCTCTGGGGGTTCTCCGTCTCCCGCGGCGGGGGTCACCCATTTGTTTGTTTCTTCGTGCCCTTCCCCTGGGCCCCGGGTTTGCTCGGGGTCTAGGGGAGGGGCGCGGTCTTCTTCCACCAGCTTGGCTGGTTCCAATCCTATGCGGACTCGTGGAGTCGAGTTTGCCTTTGTGTATTTGGTTAGGGTCCGTGTCCCTTATCCTTGGACGGGTGCGTGGATCCGCACTCGTGTTCTGTCTTTGTGGAACCCCTCTCCGGATAGAGGGGGTTTCCTGTTTGTTTTGTTCGTGCATGTCCCGTGAGGATAGTGTGCGTAAAGTCTTCGGGGCGCGGACTTCCCTGGGTGAACCATCCTCGTCAATCACATCATCTGATTAGGGATGGGTTCCCCCCGGGGATCGAAGCTCCCCTATGTTTGACCTTCCGTGTGTCTTATGTGTAATTGTTACGTGTATCTGGGCGCCTTGGCGCACGGACCGTCTCGTCACGTGAAGTAATACCTCGTGTCTCCCGCGTGTCGTGACTATGGTCCTTAGTCTTGTATGTTTAGGGAGAGGGGTTTTAGTGGGTGCAAGCCCCACATACCCCGGGTGGCCGGGGCCCGGGATAATACGCGAGGTATTTCCCCTCTTCCACGCAAACAAAAAAACAAAAAAAAAGATCTTAGCTACATTTCTGGCAAGTCAGTCCAAAGTATGCGGCTTTGTTCTCTATCCTTTTTATCTGTAGCAATTTTATTTCTTTTTATTTTTTAATTATTTTTTATGTATTATCTCTTATGTATCAGGTTTCTGAAGAAGACTAAGTATATAAAAAACAGAATAATAACTTCTCTTTTCGCCAGTGATAGAATAACAATTAAAGTAACTTAAATCGACTGTAACTGGCAATATATAACGTCTTTCCGATATGAACATAGAAAAAACTGTGAGCCAACTCACTTTGTCGGATTCACACAGCACTTTTTTCGGATCAAATCGAGACATTATTAATTTCGACCATCACTTTTGGTCAGTTGATGTAATTTCTATATCTATAGTTTAAAATTTTATTGCGAAAAAATATTACCCCAGCCAGGGTTTGAACCTGGAACCTCTCGTATACCGTGCGGGTGTCGTGCCAATTCGACCACTGGGGCTGTGGTAATATTCTTATCGCAATAACAACTATAGGATGGAGCACCGATTCTTTAGTCTACGGTGTATAATAAACAGAATAATAACTTCTCTTTTCGCCAGTGATAGAATAACAATTAAAGTAACTTAAATCGACTGTAACTGGCAATATATAACGTCTTTCCGATATGAACATAGAAAAAACTGTAAGTATATAAAGTCGAAACGTAAAACGTTAATTGTATTTAAAATTTGTTTAATTAAACGAGATTTTGTTTTTAAATTTAAATTGATGACCTTTTTATAACTCGAGAAAATCAGCCAGCCTTCCATCCTATAAGTTTATTTTGTACTGTTAGTTTAATTAATTTAGTTATATTTTTTTTCATTAACATTCCATTTGTTATAGTAATTGTGCAGTAGAAAATCTGAAAAAATAAATGTTTTTAAAAAGTAAAGACAGTATATATTTTGAAATCTATGTATTTTATGTAAACATAACATTTAAATTTATTTGCAGTTTATTTTAGAACATGCCAAAAAACACCGTTTCATAAGCTTTCTAAGAAAGTTAAAAAGCGAATGTTGAAGTTGTAGAAGAACTCAATTCAACAGATTCTTTAATTGAATTCGATCAGTCGCATATTCAGCAAGCACATGCTTCCGTTAAAAGCCAAAGTTCCGTAATACCAGATTTTCTTCATAATCAAAAAGAATCTGAACTTTCTCATTATTCTTAACTTTTTCATCATTCTGAACTTCCTCACCATTCTGAATTTTCTAATAATTCTGATCATTTTGAGTACTCTGAACACTTTGATTTCGAAAATAACGATAATTATAGAGATATATTTAACATTAACAGACACACCGGCAACAATAACGAGGCTCATTCAGATGACAACGATGATAATTCTGAAAACTGCGAGAATAGTGATGAGAATAAAAAATATTCGAAATGTTTCGTGAAAACAAGAGTTATAAAGAAGAGTTATAAGAGTATAAAGAGTTATACTCTTATAGTCTTAAAGAAGAGTTATAAGAGTATAAAGAATATGTAATATTATGTAATAAAATGTTTCATTCTACTTGCCGTTTGAATCTGATTAAGGCAAAATTGTAATATTAGTTTGAAATAGAAACAATTTAAAACAATTTAAAATACAAGGGAAATGCTTTAGTTTTATAACTATCATATTCTTGCAATATTAAAAATTTTACATATTCTTTCTTTGATTAAAATATTTCTCAAAATAATCTTGGAACTGTTGATGAAATATCGTGTATTTTTTTATCTGTAAAAGTTTAAAGTTTTGTTTGAACGGTTTAAAAGTTTTGTTTGAACAGTTTTTTTCTGCTGTATATTAATTTCTATTACATCAAACACTATAAAATTCACTTCGGTTGCTTGCACCTAAATGATGTATATTATTCTTTTGTTATTTCTTTCTGACAACAGTACTGCATTATTCCATTGTAATCGACGAACTATGCACATTGTGAACATTTGTTTATTTCAATTTTGCATTCTTGCAAATAATAAATCGTGTTTCAAGTTTGAACTAGTTGTTTAAATATGCACGGTAGTTATTATTGTATGATTAAAGAAAGGAAAGTTAGTAGTATTAGGCTTATAAGAATATTGTTTTAGATGCATTTTCATAGAAATTATACTCGTGTTTTCAGTAAGATTCTATAAATCCTTCTTATACCGGCCAATGCATTATCTGCGCACGGAGTATGTGTTCCAGGCATTATATAAGATTCTCGAGTGTTTACAAACATTGTATGTGCTGTTGACAAAGTTAAATGTTTGCATATGTCAGTAAATTCACATTGTATAACATTTACTGTAATTAATATATAATTAATTATTTTATTGCCACCGTTAGATTTTATAAATGTCTTATAATGTTTTATAAATATAAAGATTTCTTTTAACATATGTATAAAATAATTTATTGTAAATCAATAAAAAATTATATGCTTTTTATAATTTAATGCTTTTAATTTTCCCTAAAAAAATATATTTTAGTATTTATTAATGGCTACGTAACAAGGCTTGCTGCAATTTGGTGTCAAGCTGTGTCATCAAGATTTGCTCTGTATTTGGTGCCAATTTGCTGTTAAGTATTGTTCTCAAATCTTGTTTGATATTTGATATCAATTTGGCGTCGGGTTTTGTCAACAAACTTTGATAGCAATTTGTCAACAATTTGCTGTTAGATTGCTGGCAAGCTTTGCTCGGTATTTGGTGTCAATTTGGCGTCAAGTTCTTTTGTCAAAGTTTGCTCGCAATTTGGCACAAATTTGCTGTCGAGCTTTTGTTGGCAAGCCTTGTTCACAATATGGCGCAAATTTGCCGTTGAACTTTTGCTGTCCTGTTTTGCTCGATATTTGGCGTCAATTTGGTGTCAAGTCATGTACACAAGCTTTGCTAGCAAAACACAAGCGTATTGCAGACACAGATCGCACCGAATTTGTCGACAAGTTTTGCGCGTATTTGGTGTCAAATTGGTTACAATTTGCTGACAAATTGTTTACTGGGTATATATACACTGGGCAATTCACTTGACACTACAAATGTTTCAAAGCATTCTTTGATTGGCCAATTTGTAAAGTTCTTTATTCTGATTAGTCAATCAAATGCTTCGAAGCATTTGTAACATCAAGTGGATCGCATCTCATAATGAAGAGAAATTTTATTACATATATATGTAATTAGTTATACATAAACTTAAATTTTCCTTTTTTTCATGTGGATTATTTTGTGAAATTAATGAAGATTGATTCACAAACTGATGAATATACAGCTGTTGGCCGTTTATTACCAAAAATAATATCAAATTCTTTGGCTCGAATGATGAATTTTTCAAGGTCAGGTGATAAACTTAAATTCGAAAATACAAAACTTCATGAAGCAATCAGTTGTAAGTTAAAATTTGCGTAAAATTTATTCATAAATTATATTTATTGTTTTGAACAATGCATAAACTTTTTTGTTTTATTTTTTATTTTAGGTGCTGTTTTGAATGCTTTCCCTCAGAGCAATTTAACAAAAATGGAAAAGAAAATATCGCAATGGTTGTACACAAGTAATCAACGAAAAGTTAATTAATCAAGAGACACGGTAGTGTCTCGTGCCAAGTACACGCGGAGCGAGACCGACCGTGACTCTTTTACGCGACGCGACGGGTTGCGAGTACCCAAGATGTTGAGATCTCGATAACGAGTGAACGGATCAAGTTCTAAGTAGGCTTGATCGATAGCTTGGGGTCGACTTTGGGGGGGTATCTCCTATAATATTTTCCGCTACGTGCCCTACGAGCGGAGATATTGCGACGCAAAGTCCAAATGTGAAAATTTATTTTTAAGATACGGAGATACGTCGTCGTCTCTCAATCAATATAACATATATATATCAGAAAATGTCACTTTCACTTTTTCGACGCTGGCGGCGCAGGTATCGCCAGTTTCGATATCGCGCGCGTATTTCGATCGATCTATAAGTAGGCAAATTAAATAAGGTCGATAGACTTATCGGTCAGGAGGAAGATTTCTATTTAGTGTCTGAGCAGAATAGCTGACTTATAATTTCAAGACAGTGTTTTATGCTTTAAATCTTTGTTTTTAGCAACGCACAATACTGTCTTGTGTCTCAAGTCTTAAACGAGTGTACAAAGTGTCAACATTGTAAGACTTGAGACACAAGACAGTATTGTGCGTTGCTCAAAACAAAGATTTAAAGCATAAAACACTGTCTTAAAATTATAAGTCAGCTATTCTGCTCAGGCCCTTAGGGCCTGAGCAGAATAGCTGACTTATAATTTTAAGACAGTGTTTTATGCTTTAAATCTTTGTTTTTAGCAACACATAATACTGTCTTGTGTCTCAAGTCTTACAATGTTGACACTTTGTACACTCGTTTAAGACTTGAGACACAAGACAGTATTGTGCGTTGCTAAAAACAAAGATTTAAAGCATAAAACACTGTCTTGAAATTATAAGTCAGCTATTCTGCTCAGACACTTAGGTAAATTAGGTATTAGGTATATAATACATATTGTGTCAATTGCTTCATGTTTATCTGGAGAGATTTCGTATCCTTACATCGTATTACCACCGCTGCCGGAAAAGAAGGTTCTCTACGCTTGGCAGAAAGTGCCGCTAGGGAATTTTTAAGTCGATTCTTATGAATCAAGCTTGAATTCGACGTCTAGGTATCCCAGGTTGCCGATGACGAGGTCCAGATAGTGCGCTTCATAGTTTTCGGTGTCCAGGTGTAATAATACGTTGAATTCGATGTCTACGTGTCCCAGGTTGCCGATGACGAGGTCCACATAGTGCGCTCCGTAGTTTTCGGTGTCTACGTGTATTAATACTTTGAATTTGATGTCCACGTGTCCCAGGTTGCCGATGACAGGATCCAGATAGTGCGCTACATTGTTTTCGGTGTCCAGGTGTAATCGTACGTTGAATTCGATGTCTAGGTGTCCCAGGTTGCCGATGACGAGGTCCACATAGTGCGCTCCGTAGTTTTCGGTGTCTACGTGTATTAATACCTTGAATTCGATATCCACGTGTCCCAGGTTGCCGATGACGGGATCCAGATAGTGCGCTTCATAGTTTTCGGTGTCCAGGTGTAATCGTACGTTGAATTCGATGTCTAGGTGTTCCAGGTTGCCGCTGACGAGGTCCACATAGTGCGCTTCGTAGTTTTCGGTGTCCAGGTGTAATAATACGTTGAATGCGATGTCTAGGTGTCCCAGGTTGCCGATGACGATGTCTAGATAGTGAGCTCCGTAGTTTTCGGTGTCTACGTGTATTAATACGTTGAATTCGATGTCTAGGTGTCCCAGGTTGCCGATGACGAGGTCCACATAGTGCGCTCCGTAGTTTTCGGTGTCTACGTGTATTAATACCTTGAAATTGATGTCTAGGTGTCCCAGGTTGCTGATGACGAGGTCCAGATAGCGCGCTCCGTAGTTTTCGGTGTCTAGGTGTAATAATACCTCGAATTCGATGTCTACGTGTCCCAGGTTGCCGATGACGAGGTTCACATAGTGCGCTTTGTAGTTTTTGGTGTCTAGGTGTATTAATAACTTTAAATCTGAATGTAGGACACGTAGATATCGAATTCGAGGTATTAATACACGTAGACACCGAAAACTACGGAGCGCACTATGTGGACCTCGTCATCGGCAACGTGAGACACCTAGACATCGAATTCAACGTATTATTACACCTGGACACCGAAAACTATGGAGCGCACTATCTGGAACCCGTCATCGGCAACCTGGAACACGTGGACATCGAATTCAAGGTATTAATACACCTGGACACCGAAAACTATGGAGCGCACTATGTGGACCTCGTTATCAGCAACCTGGGACACTTAGACATCAAATTCAAGCTTGATTTATAAGAATCGACTTAAAAATTCCCTAGCGGCAGAATTAAAATTATGTCATGACATAATAAAAATTCGCTGAATTAAAATTATGTCTAGACATAATAAAAATTGGACGAATAATAGTAACCTTTCGGAAGTAGAGGTTTTAAACTTGAAATTTAAATTTTATTCATTTTTAAAGATAAATTTAGTGTTCCTTCAATTTTTGTGAGAAATGTATAATTTACTTTTACTTAAATATTATTAATTTTTATGTATTTGTTGGTATTGCTAATTTTGTGAATAATTAAAAAATAAAAAATAAAAATGTTTTGCAGATCCTTGCTTAACACTACAAAATAGGTGATATCAGTACAAAATTACCTTTTTCAAAAAAGGTAAAAAAAAGTGCCAAGTACACGCAATGTATTTTGTAAATTCAAAATTTAACCTAAGTGGTAGCTTTATATCTTTTTCACAAAATTATATTATCTAACTTAACTCAAGTGACATGTATTTCAAAAAAAAAGATGTAAAATCTTTAATTTCTTCTTCACAAAATTATATTACCTAACTTAACTCAAGTGACATGTATCTAACCTAAGTGGTAGCTTTATATCTTTTTCACAAAATTATATTACCTAACTTAACTCAAGTGACATGTATTAAAAAAAAAAGATGTAAAATCTTTATTTTCTTCTTCACAAAATTATATTACCTAACTTAACTCAAGTGACATGTATTTCCAAAAAGATGTGAAATCTTTAAATTAAATTGCGCCAATTGTAAAGAGAATATGTATATTGCTTTGAAAGATAATTGTTATGCAACTACTTTAAAGAAATAAAACCCAAGTGGTATCTTCGTATTCCTATTCAAGGGTCTTCCTATTCTAAACCCAAGTGATAATAGCTTCTTAATTCTCTTTAACAAATTTTTAATATTACAAAGAATCATTTTAATTACAAAGAATTAAAGAAGTAACAGTACAAAATAAAAATATTTAATTAAAACAAAATAAATAAATTTTTCTTGTAAAAAAACTTGGCGCTGCTTTTTTACTCCTGTCGCATTCTTCCCTAAATTATGTTTATTGTTTTTTATTCAATCAAAAATCTTAGTACTAATGTTTAAATTTTAATGTTTAAATTTCAAAGTCTAGCAGCGCCAAGTTTTTTTACAAGAAAAATTTATTTATTTTGTTTTAATTAAATATTTTTATTTTGTACTGTTACTTCTTTAATTCTTTGTAATTAAAATGATTCTTTGTAATATTAAAAATTTGTTAAAGAGAATTAAGAAGCTATTATCACTTGGGTTTAGAATAGGAAGACCCTTGAATAGGAATACGAAGATACCACTTGGGTTTTATTTCTTTAAAGTAGTTGCATAACAATTATCTTTCAAAGCAATATACATATTCTCTTTACAATTGGCGCAATTTAATTTAAAGATTTCACATCTTTTTTTGAAATACATGTCACTTGAGTTAAGTTAGGTAATATAATTTTGTGAAGAAGAAAATAAAGATTTTACATCTTTTTTTTTTAATACATGTCACTTGAGTTAAGTTAGGTAATATAATTTTGTGAAAAAGATATAAAGCTACCACTTAGGTTAGATACATGTCACTTGAGTTAAGTTAGGTAATATAATTTTGTGAAGAAGAAATTAAAGATATATTTTTCTGCTTTATATATATTTTTTTAATAATTGAATATTAATTGTAGGGGTAAAAGTCAGTGGTGTAAGTCAAATTTTTAAAAATATTTACTTGTGTGCATAGATGCAAATTATATATTGTATAGATTGTATCTATGCGCACGAGTCAATATTTTAAAAAATTTGACTTTAACCCCTCCAATTGATAAGTAGTATAAAAAAATATTTTCTAAAAAATTAAGTTCGTTTTTGTTTGTCAATAATTTACGGTTCATTATATTATGACTTTTTTGTGATACTATTTTGTGATACTATTCTGCTTGCTCCCTTTCATATGCTAACATAGCATTCAATAAAACTTCATCCATTCCATCATCCATAACTAAATTTAAAAACAGAGAAATAAATAAATAAATTATACATAGATACATTATACATTATATATAGTACATTATACTGTACTATATACAGTACACTATACCATTATACAGCTTTAAAATTTATGGTTAAACAATATTTGTATTACATAAAAAAATCGAAACCTTTTATTTAAATTTATTTAGAAATAAAATAAATTAATTTAATTTAATTTACTTCTAAGAAATTCATTCCGTTCATCAGAGTGAGGACGCAAATCTTCCATATCCATATTAGTAAAAATGGCTCTAAATAAA
Organism: Temnothorax nylanderi; assembly: GCF_030848795.1. NCBI lineage: Eukaryota > Metazoa > Arthropoda > Insecta > Hymenoptera > Formicidae > Temnothorax > Temnothorax nylanderi. Next base: position 108,656 of record NW_027249328.1, on the reverse strand, counting down.
TTACTTTAAAAATATTCAGTTTTGAACACCACCGTTTTTTAAATTGACATATAATAAATATGTGAAAATAGCAACTTAATTTGTATTTTTTAAATTGAAAATCAAAGATAAAATTTAAAACAAATTTTATGGATGTGATCATTTTCTTATATTAAATCCGATTTAAAGATAATTTTGGTATGAAAATCGGGCACGAACTTATGCAATCATCTAATATTATATATGAAATAAGAATAGAAAAAACTGAAGAATATAATGGTATTAGAAAACTTGTACACTTTTAAAGTAAAAATCGGTTACCCCTTCATCAAAGATAAAATTTAAAACAAATTTCATGGATGTGATCATTTTCTTATATTAAATCCGATTTAAAGATAATTTTGGTATGAAAATCGGGCACGAACTTATGCAATCATCTAATATTATATATGAAATAAGAGTAGAAAAAACTGAAGAATATAATGGTATTAGAAAACTTGTACACTTTTAAAGTAAAAATCGGTTACCCCTTCAACGATCTTCGCCAAATTCAATACCAACCTTCCTTTAATGCTAACAAAATTTTCCTTTAATACTTTTCCTTCTATTTAGGCATAAATCGGTATTGAAAATCAAAGATAAAATTTAAAATTTATTTCTTTATTCCTTTATTTCTTTATTCCTTTATTTATTCCTTTATTTATTCCTTTATTCCTTTATTCCTTTATTCCTTTATTTATTTATTTATTTATTTATTTATTTAATAACTCCCCCCTCTGGGAAAGACGTAGTTCTACGTCAAAACTACACCACCCGTGTAGTTCTACGTCAAACATACATCACCCGAAATGTATGTTTGAACGTTTTTAACTTAAAAACTATTGGATCGAATTTTTGCCACAAGTATATGAAATAGGGGTAGAATTTTTCGGAGAGTGCTATAGGGTGTATAGTTTTTCGTTATCTATTTTCTGGAAACCGATTTTTTTAATTCTTTATTTTTTAAATATTAAAAAAATTAAAGAAATCGGTTTCTAGAAAATAGATAACGAAAAACTACACACCCTATAGCACTCCCCGGAAAATTCTACCCCTATTTCATATACTTGTGGTAAAAATTCGGTGCAATAGTTTTTAAGTTATTAACGTTCAAACATACACCACCCGTAAGGATTTTATATATTAGTATAGATATCCCAGCTGGTAGCACATACACGTTTCAGAAATGTTTTATAAGCGTTTTTCCGAAACGTTTTATAACCGATTTCTAGAAACGTTTCTCATGAGTCAAAATGTCCATTCGAAAAACGTTCGATATGGAACGTTTCTTTTCCGATAAAATAACGTTTAAAAACTATTATAGAAACGTTTTGTTTTAATGGTAAAGACATTTTAGATAAAGACATTTAAAATTCCTACTTTTCACGTCTTTTGAACGTGTTTATGACGTCTTTGAGATATGCGTGAGAATGTTCTAGAAGCTTTATGCATATACCATCTATGACATCTATTCTTTTTCGAAGAAATTCCTGAACTGGTGCACATTCGTGCAATAAGTTAAAATAAAACAAAAAATATACTTGTTTCACTCCAACTTAATTACATTACTGATGTGCATCAGTTCAGGAAGTTCTTCAAAACGGAATACACGTATAAATGTTCTTTCAATGGCCACGTTCAGCAGAACGTTTATTTTGCAACTGTTGAAAGTTTTCTAAGCTCAGATTTGTCCGATGACAAATAGATTAAGGGTCGGCAGGAGACACGGTGGTGACCTCTGTCGGGTTGGGTTAGCTGCGAGTGGCTGCGAGTCCGTATTTTATTTATTATAAATTTTTAAGAGCAAAAATGCAAAATCGGGCTCTGTAGCGGACTGCATTATTATATAAAGAGTATATAAAAAAAAATTCACGAATCTATGTAACTTATTTTATGAGAAATCTTGTTATTACGAATCCGTAATTCGTAATAACAAGATTTCTCATAAAATAAGTTACATAAATTCGTAAATTTTTTTTAATATACTTTTTATATAATAATGCAGTCCGCTACAAAGCCCGATTTTGCATTTTTGCTCTTAAAAATTTATAATAAATAAAATACGGAGTTAAAGTGCAGTTTAACGTGCACTTAGTGCATAAAGTGCACCTGAGTGCACTTGAGTTTGCCTGGGTCTCCTGCCGACCCTTAAGACCGGTAGGACAAAATTAATTTAAATAAATAAGTGGATATATGTGCATGGATAAAATGATTTATTTTGTGCAATAATAATCAGTGCAATATAAAAGGACCCCGCACAAAACCATAGGAAAAAGCCGTTCTGTCGAATTGGCTAAAACTTTGAGAATCGGTAGTTTATGTGATGCTGATCAAAAGTTTCAATGTGCGCGAAGTCCGAAAATGGCCAGTTTTCAAGATACGAGAGGTCAAAAGTTGGGAATATGGCCAACAGATCTATAGATCTTAAGTACAATCTTAAGATGTCATTGGGCGCGTTCAGCAGAACAAACCGCTCAGTAGCAATCGAACGTGATTGGCTCTTACTTTTAGACCCAACAAATCAACGTAGCGTGTTGATAAAGGCCTTCACACATAAAATCGCGTAAGGACGTAAAACGTAAGCGTAAGAAAATCGACCAATCCCAATCAAGTATTGTGCTGTCCGTAACCCCAGTAGGGGAAAATACTTAATACTTACATAAATACATAAAAGTCCTTACGGCATTTTATGTGTGAAGGCCTTAAAGGCTGATTTATAGAGGCCGTAACCGTTGATTTAAGCCGTAATCTTTAAGAAATTGACCAATCACAGTCGAATGTGAGAAGAACAATCGACTGTGATTGGTCAATTTCTTAAAGATTACGGCTTAAATCAATGGTTACGGCCTCTATAAATCAGCCTTAAGACGACACTCAACAGTTGTGTCTGCTGAACGCTGCCATTAACCAATCACAGAGCCGTATTAGCATCTTAAGATATTACTTAAGACGGTCTTGAAATAAGATCTGGGGCCCGATTCTCTAACGACAAACGTATGCGTAAAATCTGCTCTAACAGAAAAGCTGCAAGCTTATTGGCTAAAAACTGTGCAATAGCCAATCAATTTGCAGCCTTTCTGTTAGAGCAGAGTTTGCGCATACGTTTCTCGTTAGAGAATCGGGCCCCTGATTATGAATACCGGCCTTATGCCCGTATCAGACTACGGATTGGGATTGAGATTGGATTGAAATTTGACCAATCAGAGCAAAGTTTACTAAACTTGAGATCAGTTTTCGCTGTTCTGATTGATTAAATTTCAATCCAATCTCAATTCCAATCCGTAGTCTGATACGGGCTTTAGTGTTGAATAGAAAGAGATAAACTTTTCACTTTTCACGTTCCGTCCTAGGGGAAAAGTTACATGATCGCTACCCTGGGCTCAAAAACTTTACTCGGGTGCACACCAGCGTCATTCTGTCCTTGTTCAACTTTTAGTAAATAACAAAGATAGAATGACGCGGTGTGCACCCGAGTAAAGTTTTCAAACGCAGCCCTCATCCCTGTCTTCTTAGGGTGTAGTCCCATTACGCACTGATCGGAATGACGAATCGGATTTTTCACTAGAATTGAGCGGTCCGTTCCTGTTCCGTTGCGTAATAATTTCCTCTACCAGTCCCATGTAGCAAAAACGGAACGGAATCTGGTTACAAAATATATTTCACTCTTACAATTCAGTATTTCAGAGTACTCGCAACAATATTATCGACAAGATAATTGCACAAATTATGTATGTTATTGCTTCAATCAAAATAACGAAAAATCGAAGAATCAAGCACATTTACCTGCGACCGAAGCGACATTCCGATCCGTTTTTGCTACATGGGACTGGTAGAGGAAATTATTACGCAACGGAACAGGAACGGACCGCTCAATTCTAGTGAAAAATCCGATCCGTCATTCCGATCCGTGCGTAATGGGACTGCACCCTTACATCATGGCTGTAGCCACAGCGTCCTCTCAACCCACAAGCTCCCAGCCAGCAACCTCTACAGTAATGAAACTTACGATACATGAAAAAAATCTGCTTAATTTGCTCCTTCATAATGTACATTTTTCATAATTTGCTCCATTTTACTTTTTTTATAAATAAATGATAAAGTTAATAACAATGTAAACGTTAATATAAGCGAAAATAATTAGAATTTGTAGATTTGCAAGGTACAGAAAAATTGCTCCCTTTTCGTTTGAATTTGCTCCACCTTTACAAACTAATTATCTACAGTATTTATTAAGAAAAACGTAAATAATTGCTTTATGCAGTTTGGAGGTTATCAAGAAATTGTGCGCATGCGCAGTATTTAGCGCCTGCGCAACAGAAATCGAGCGCGCCATTTTTTAAATTATTCATTTTTCTTTAATTTGCTTTATACAGTTTGCGAGATATCAAAATTATCAATCCATTAGAATTTGTACATTCTCAAGGCACAGACAATTTGCTCCATTCTTGTTTCAATTTGTTCCACCTTTAAAAACTAGTTATCTACAGTATTTATTAAGAAATAAATAAAAATTATTGCTTTATGCATTTTGCGGGATGTCAAGAAATTGTGCCCATGCGCAAAAGTATTGGCTGCGTTCAGCAAAAGTCATAGCGCTTAGTAAGCGCTTTGGGCTGATTGGATTAAATTTGTAGATCCAGAAGAATAGTCCTATCTCAATTAAGATGTAAAAGGTTTGTTCGCGTCGCATGCCCCACCATGCTCCTACTCACTCCAACGCACTCCAAAAACTCATCTGCTCCAATCGCAACCTTTTACTCGTGATCCAAGTGCTCTCTGGTGTATATTGGAGTATGCGACGCGAACAAACCTAAAGTCTAAGTCCGTATCTACAATAGCTGTAGATAATTAGTTTTTAAAGGTGGAGCAAATTGAAACAAGAATGGAGCAAATTGTCTGTGCCTTGAGAATGTACAATTCTAATGATTGATATCCCGCAAAATGCATAAAACAATAATTTTTAATTTTTTTCTTAATAAATACTGTAGATAATTAGTTTTCAAAGGTGGAGCAAATTGAAACAAGAATGGAGCAATTTGTCTGTGCCTTGAGAATGTACAAATTCTAATGGATTGATAATTTTGATATCTCGCAAACTGTATAAAGCAAATTAAAGAAAAATGAATAATTTAAAAAATGGCGCGCTTGATTTCTGTTGCGCAGGCGCTAAATACTGCGCATGCGCACAATTTCTTGATAACCTCCAAACTGCATAAAGCAATTATTTACGTTTTTCTTAATAAATACTGTAGATAATTAGTTTGTAAAGGTGGAGCAAATTCAAACAAAAAGGGAGCAATTTTTCTGTACCTTGCGAATCTACAAATTTTAATGATTTTCGCTTATATTAACGTTTACATTGTTATTAACTTTATCATTTATTTATAAAAAAAGTAAAATGGAGCAAATTATGAAAAATGCATATTATGAAGGAGCAAATTAAGCAGATTTTTTTCATGTATTGTAAGTTTCATTACTGTAGAGGTCGCTGGCTGGGAGCTTGTGGGTCCTCTCTCAGGTTTCTTTCTACTTCGGTGGAAACACTGGAAACTTGAAACTAGGCTAGTGTGCACCAGTTCAGGAAGTTGGAAAGTTCTTCGGAAAAGAATAGACGAGACTTGCATTTAAATTGATGTGAATTATACAATTTATTTCGTCTTAAATAATTTTTGAAGATTGCTTATGCAATCAGCGCCGAGTTTGAATTGAATCTTTCGAGTTTGTATTTATTATTTTCGACTTGTTCTTGGCCGTTAAGTGATCCCGAGGGGGATTAAATGCCATAAAATTTACAAAGAAGAAGAAGAAGAATATAATTTATTTAAGAAAACAACGATAAAACAATCTTCAGCATAATACGGCGCAAAAACTATTTTATATGTGATGGAAGTGGAAGAACAAAACGCAAGTACCAGCACGAAACACGATGGGCCCGAAACAATCGAGCAAAAGTATGGATGTAGATCAGCTGTTTATGTGTTCGAAATAGATATATAATTTTGCATTGAAGAAAAGAAAACAAAAAATCAAAATCATGATGTAATTTTAAAGCTGTATGCTTTCTTTTAATTAATTTGCGATATTTAAAATGTTTATGTCAAATAATAACATTATGTATATTTATGTGTATTTATTGAATTGATTCATAAATAAGTTCCACTATAGATACCCAGATAGCTAAACTTGCACAGACAGATTCTGAACAGGTCTTGTAGTAAATTTTTGATGTGAGAAAGGCGACAAATTTCACTCAGAAGTTGCTGTATCAGATGATGTTATTAAACTGTTGCCAGAAATGTAACAGAGTCTGCTCACGTTGCTTGTCAGCAGGCTCTGTCTGCGCGGTTTCAGTTGTCAATCTGCTCACATTGCCTGTCAGCAGACTGTCGATAGAACACGAGCGCAATACGGACACATATGACTATTATAGTTTTGATATATAGATTTTGATCAAATTTGCTGCCAATCTGTGCACATGCTGCTAATATTTTGCTTACTGGAGTTACTGGGTAATTACTGAATCTCTCTCGCTCTCTCCCTTCCCCTCCCCTCCCCCTCCCCCTTCCCCTCTCTCTCTCTCTCTCTCTCTCTCTCTCTCTCTCTCTCCTAAGAAATCAGTATTATCCATGGTATATATATAATTATTTCATCTAGCAAGTAATTAAGAGTGTATCATTTACGAAGTATCAGTACTTATATTGACCAGCTGTGATTTTGCTACACGACATGTCCAACAGCACATGTGTATGGAATAATCCAAGAAAAATTCTAGAACTTTTATGGTCAGTTTTATCTCACTATTCTCTGGACCTTGCACCATCAAATTTCTATCTGTTTAGGTCATTTCAAAATTTATTAAATGGAAAAAATTTTAATAACGATGCGATGCTGAGCTCAACAAATTTGTAAAAAACTTTTGTGCAAAACTCCATCAAAACTTCCAATATTCTTTAAGAAAGAAACTAAAAAATTTCCGTCTAAATGGTAACAAGTTATACTTACAATTAATAATGGAGAATATATAACAATATATTTATTATTGTAACGTTTTCAAAATATAAAAATTCAGTTTGTTAAGTAAAATGGAAATTATTTATGAATCAATCCAATAATTTATTTATGTTATAATTTTGAAACATTGCAATAGGCTTTGGCTAATATAATGAAATAGGTACATTGTATCTCTTGTTTAGTATTTGTTTTATTATGTTGATAAGTTACATATAAGATTATAAGTTAGTAAAATGAAAACAATTAGATTTGATTGCATCATACATTATATTTTATTATTAATTTTTTCATTTATTTTATTATGTATTTACGTCTTATTTTTTTCTTACAGAATAATTGCTCTTGCACGAGAGAGGCCTAAAGGTATTTCAGACAAAGACTTAGCTACCGAGATACCTGATTTACAACCAGTTCAACGGGCTCAGATTATAAATAAGCTTCTGTCTCAAGGATACTTTGATCTTTTTAAACAAGGAGGCTTATTGTTTTATCGCTTGAAAGACCCAACAAAACTTGCTAAATGTGCTGATAATGAAGAAAAAATAGTATATAGAATTATTGAAGAAGCGGGAAATAAGGGAATATGGACTCGAGATATAAGATTTAAATCTAATTTGATGCACACTCAATTACAAAAAATTTTAAAAAGCTTAGAAACTAAAAAGTTTATCAAAGTTGTTAAACCTGTAGCAGCGAGTAAGAAAAAAGTGTATATGCTGTACAATTTGGAACCAGATGAGTCCGTAACAGGTGGTGCTTGGTATCAAGATCAAGACTTTGAAACAGAATTTGTTGATGTGTTGAATCAGCAATGCTATCGATTTTTGGAACAAAAGAGGGAAAAAATGAAAAGTTGTAACGCCGGACCTATTGCTGCAAGAAACATGACATTCGCTTCTTCTAAGGAAGTGTGGAAATTTATTTCAGATTTAGGAATAAGCAAGGTAGTATTTTTTATGCATTAAAACATTTTTCCTTTTTCTATATCATTAAAAACTTGTTACTAAAGAAAATCTATATTATAGGTGAAATTATCTGTAACTAACATGGAAATGATTTTAAATACTTTAGTTTATGATGGTAAGGTTGAACAGATACTCGCAGGGGATGGAAGTAATTTATATAGAGCGATTCAGCCTTTACTGAATTCACCTGGATTGATTAGAACTCCTTGTGGTTTATGTCCTGTGAGATACATTATAAATACATCACGTTTATTATAAAAATTAACGAAAAATAAATAAAATAAATTTAATAGCCAATAATTAATTTTTCTATGGCTATATGCTGTAAAAAATTAAATTAAGATCAATATCTAAAAGCATGGATATTCGTGCAATGATACAGTTACCTTTATACATTTTTCGCATCGATGAACATTGATTTATTTTTGGTCATTGACTAAGAAGGACTTTCATATACATAGATCAAATAAACCAATATGAGGAATAATTTAAAGTGCATAAGAAGTTTAACTGGACATTGCATAAAAACTTTATTATATTATCGCATGAACATCCTTTCTTTTGGGCGCAATTTAATTTTTTATAATCATTAAAAATACTTCATTGAACAATATTTCTTGTTTTTTAGGTGAGAAGACAATGTCGGGACGAAGGTCCTGTTACACCTATCAAGTGCCAATATATTAGAGAATGGCTAGAATAAATATTTCCAAAATATTCAAGTATTAATAATATATATTTAATTTAAGTTCTCTTAATGTATTTAAATATCTTCTTATCGCAAATAAATTTATAGATTTATTTTAATATACATCTAAATCTTATAAATAAATTTTCTCATGTATGTGTTTATTATTTGTTTTTATATTAAGGTGGTTCGAAAGTAAACTAAAAGACTAGCCACATAAATAAAACTTTGGGAGGTTGTTCTTTAACATATAATAAACCATCTCTTAAAATTTGAGACCTTGTTGCCATGTAAATTATTGCAAACGAGCAATATAAAAAATCACTTTTTAACATAGCTCTTATGGGAGGTTATTGAATTTTTACCGGAAATGATATGATATCTTTTAAGAAAAACTAGAGATGTTAATAAAAAACTGATCACTGAAAGATGAAATCACAAGCTTTCCAGTGGTATATGAAAGGTTGTGTGTTGCCATGGATTTTTAAGAAATATTTGATCGAGAAAGTGATGATGCATGCGTGTCACGGAAGTAAAATGTCTATCCTGCGAACAAACAGCTGCTCTGCGAACGAGCAGCTGTTTGATGCGCGAAATTCAAACGGGTCGAAAGACTGCATGTCACAAAGAGTATTAATATATAAAGTTCTAGCCATAATATTGTAATTAAATTATTATTAATTTTATTATTATGGGATAAAAGGATATTATATTTAAAAAATTAAAATTTTTTCACATATTTTATTTAGTTGTCAATTCAGAGAACTGAACGAAAAACATGTTATAAAAAATATATAATTTCAATTTCCAACAAAATAAACATTTCATAATTATTGAACGAAATCTAAACTAATAACATCAATATTGAACGAAAATCCAAACTAATAATATCAATATTTATAAAATAAAAAATGTCGATAATGCGGACTTAAATTTAAAGAACATTAGATAAAACTAATCGCTAGGAAATAGACTGTAAATTTTTTCTAAAATATTTTTATCTTTGGTTATTCTTGGTTTGCCATTAACATTTTCAGAGAATAACACGCGTAGTCCTTCTTTTCCATTATTTTCAAAAGCAAGCTGCATAACGTGCTGAGTGATGCCAGCTTCGGCCATCTTATTTATTATTCTACTGGATAATTTATCTTTATATTGTTGCAAAGAAGCCTTATTCGTAGTTTTTTTCGCTTTTAACTCCTTCTCTGCGTTGATTTCCGAAATACTTTTTGCATATTTTTTAATTACAGCCTCAGACTTCATAATCTCATGAATTAATTTTTTTTAGAACTCGAACATCATCTATCGCATTATGAAGCGACTGCGAATTTTCTTCGGGAAGGTAATCATGCAATAAACTGTTGACTGAGAATTTTCCTTTTTGTTTTCTTCTTTCTGGAAGAATCTGGCGGAAAATTCTCAAAGAATAATCAGCAAATCCTTTTACAATACCACTAAATTCATCGTATAATTGGCATTGTTGCATCAAACCTTGTTATTCTTGGATTGTCAAATCTACGTAAAAAATTCAAGTATTATAGGCAATTACATAATTAAAAATAAAGAACTTATAATAGAAAATAGGCGTACGTGAAACCGTTATGAGCAACTAGAATAAGGGGGCATTCAAAACTTCGAAGATACTCCAAAAATTGTTGACAAGCAACTCTTCCGGATACCGATTCTACACGATTTTCGTACAGATACAGTTCGCCTTGCAAAACACGAAGCCCTGTGATCTGTGATGCTGTTTTTGAAATTGGTTTGGATGGAATAATATAAGCGTTAAAAGAACGCGTATCTGTGAATGCTTCGACTGCGATCTAAGAAAGAAAATAATATATAAATTTTCATTTATTGCAATAAGCTTTTCTGAAATATATCAGGACTTACTTGAACGATTTCGTCTTGGAGAGCAGTACCAGTTGTTTCTAAATCATAAATTAAAACCTTACAAGATTGCAGGTCAACTTTTTCTTGTGTAGAAACTTTAGGATGAGGGATAAAATTCGAGACTTCATTGAGAGCAAAGCCGCTTTCGTAGGTGATACCCTCTCTCCTATTGCAAGCTGCATTTTTTTATGCTCGTACTTTCTTTAAAACCTGCCTCCGTGTTTTGGTCGAAATTTTATTGTTATGATTGGATTTTATCTGACGGAGTACATCCTTTTGTTTTCTCGTCGCAATACTTTTGTCGCTTTGCAGATATCCCATTTTTTCGAAAACCAAAGTAGAATATTGGCAGCCAATATTTTTTTGGCAGATAGCTGCACTTACCCGGAAACACAGTGATTCAGATCCTGCGTAATGCCTTGACTTTGGGTTTTTAGAGGCTATTATTTGGTTGAGTGATTCGTTCGATTGAGTTGAACCACACTGAGCTATTTTTTCAGAGCTCGCAGCATAACGACAAATCACTTTGTTTAGTCGAATTTTCAAATCAGGATCTGTTAAAGGTTTACCTTGTGGGAGATTCTTATGAACATAATCTTCATTAACAGTACCCTCACATCAATCACCGCATAGAGTGTGATCACCGTATGCATGAGGTACGACTGCTCGCAAAGATTGTTCAACCTTCACGGCATCTCCCTTATTTCGTTTTATGGCAATCGCAAAATTTTTACCGAAGTAATCGATAAGGACTGGGGACAATTTCATTGTATACAGACTACTCGTGAAACTTTTTTTTATATGATTGTAATCTGACCATTTTTCCACCTCAAAGGAAGCTGCTCTTCTAACTGAAGCAATCGTACAGCTATCCTCATCTCCTATCAATGTCTTAACGGCAACATTCTCTTGCATAAACAGTGGGTTGTTGGTAAATATTTCCACTGCCATATGAGCTTCCATTGACTTTGCAAATTCTTTATAATTTAGCCTACAATCATGATCACTGTGAGGGTGGCCGAGTTTACATAAACGACAATCTTTGCACCAAACAGCAAAAGAAATAACTTTTCCGGAATAATATCCAATTGCAGTGCCGTGTCCTAGAATTTTCATTATATATATATATATATATATATATATATATAGGGGAGACCGGGGCTAAAACGTCAGTTTTTTTTTCGGTGCCGATTTTTAACAACAAAATAAATAATTTTAGTTAAATGTGGTATACCACTGTAAAGAGTGAACCTTTAGCTACAAAATTTATATAAGAAATTTTTGTCTACGTCGCTTTGTTTAACCGGTATAGAGCAAAAACGACAACGGTGGAAAAATTGAAATCTCAAAAATGCCGGGGTTTAAACGTCACACTGCATTTTCAATACATATACGTACATCTAATCCTGAAAAATGATAGGATACATTTTAATAATTGTTTTTTAAGAGAAAAATATAAAAATTTATTTAAAATTTTTATGCGAAACATTATTAAAAAATAGTTACGAGGATTCCTCTTTCCGCAAAAGTCACTCGCCCGACTTGTTTCACTCCTCGACGTCCGATGACTCTATTCGGTGTCTGAACGGTTGTAATTCCCGTCTCATCCATATTCCATATGCAGTGAGCCTGGAAATGCCCGGAAATGCCTTAGAAATGCATCCGGACTGCTTACTGACCGATTAGCCCCAAACACAAGTTTCAGGTTTGATCGCCCACGAAATATTAGACATCAACGATAATGAAAAAACTACACTGGATTCGTGTTCAGCATGCATTACTCTTTATAATCACGTACCTCGAGATTTGGAGAGCAAATATTATTGCAGATATTACAAAATTTCCACGCGCAGAAAATGTAACTTTCACCTTCCGAAAACACGTTTGCCCTCATAAAAATCATAATACGGCAGGTAACCTGCCGAAACTCCGTTGGTCACATGGGTACCATAAGCAGCGTTTACAATGTTAATAGCGAGTTCGCACAATATACAGGTTCCGAGATATTTGATTTGACGCTTCAACCCCGTTGACGTTTTAGCCCCGGTCTCCCCTATATATATATATATATATATGTATATAAGCAGAATCAGGCTCTGCATAAGTATTTGTAAGACGTACTGAAAATTACTGAGAGAAGTTTTTTTTAATCTTTCGATATAAAATTATCTTACCGCTCAAACTATTGTAGGAACGTCCATTTCCACGCTTCTGCCAACCACTATCGTATGCTAATTTCAAATATGTTATTTTTTTATTATCAGTCTGTCCTTTGAGTTTATTTGTTCTACTTTTGATAAATAGGGAAATTTTTTACAAGGAGATTTTTGACAAGGAAATTTTAATAAGCTGGAAACACGTGTTGTATAAAACATTGAATTTTTTTTATTCAAATAAAGGCAAGTAAATAATTGTAAATAGAAATCACATATGTACAATTTAAATATAAATATAAATATACGGTATATACTTACAAGTATACGTATAAGTATATTTGTATAGAAGATACTTATACTATAGAAGATTGAATTAATTATAATGTAAAATTGATTTCAAATAGATTTTTAAATTTAGAGATCTTACGGATTTTGTTCTGGCTCGTTTTCTAAGGTTAATTTTTTCTCAAACCGAATAGCTTCAATGCAAGATTCCTTTGCTACTTCTTTTATAACAACGCCAACTTTTCTCTTATATTTTTTTCAAAGTTGGTGCTGACACAATAGGTACATCAATAGACGATAACACAGTGTTTATGTGGGACTCGCCAATACCTCCATCAATAAGTCCTAAAATTTATAAATAATAGTTAAATTATTCACAATTATTAGCATTTTTAAACATATTACATATGTAATATATTGACTTACCAAAACCTAATTTGGCGTTGACTTCATATGTTCTGTCTTTCTTATTATAATCGTTGGTATGAACTGAGTGAATACGTTGACATTGCATACACTTTACATAAAATACACTGGCCAGTCCTAGTTGTTTCTCTCTAACAATATTTTTCAAAGATAAATCTACATCACAATTCTTGCACCATAACTGTGAAGCCAAAGTATCTAATTCAACTATACGCCTTGAATGTGCAGCCAAATTATTTTGATTTCCCTAATAAAAACATCACATTTGTATTAGAGTATATAAAAATTAGTAACACAATATTTTTCTATTTCGAATTCATCTTTCAATGTATTATCAGCTGAATAATTTTGTATTTACATTTTCCTGCAAGGAAGCAAGTGCTTGGGATTTCAGAGCTCTTGTTTTAGCTACTGATGCAATTAGATTTTCTCGAGCTAAAACAACTTTTTTTCGCAAATTGGCCTTTTCTTTTTCCTCTCGTGCGACGAGCAGGATACTTTGGAGGCATTTTGTTTTGCTTGGAGGCTTTTGTCTTGCTATGTAGTATGTACAAGCATGGACACGCTAAGAGGTTATAGACGCCAGCGGGGAGACAGCGAGTCGGCTGCTAGATCTACACTATCTACACAGTACTTGCGCACTGACGCGAAAGAAGATGGGTCTTGCGATCAAGACAACATTAATCAATCGACCTTTTATAATTATTATAAATTTATAAACTACTTATAAAAATCAATGGGAACATTATCAATATTAATCATTTTTATTTAGATAAGATGTTTAGGAAAAATCATAATGTATTTTATCAAGTTTTATGTGAGTTGTATTATTGACTAACGATGTCACTTTAGAGCCACCTTAAATCAAAGTGTATACAAACTAATTTGTAGTAATTTATATTATATTTAAAAAGATATTAAAATTTTATTATAAATTATAAATATTTTCTATATATTTAATTATGAATATTTTCTACTCAATTATAACATACATTATATGCACAATTTTTAGAAAATGTGTGAGTACTAAAATTTTTGTGTATCTAATGTTGTATGTATGTACATACAAAAATCACTTAAGTGTCTGTGGCGTCAAGGCCGTGGCACATAGAAAAACTTAAGCAGTAAGCAAATCAGCCAATCACAATCAAGAACTTAAGGCACGGTCCTAAGCGGTAGCGAATCCATACCATTGATTTCTGTACTGCTTAAGTTTCACTGACTGTAGGGTGCGGTCAAAGCCGACCTTACTAAACGCTTTAATCGCTTTTATTCCAACGCTTTCATAGGACCGGTCAATGAATACTATTGAAGTTACAAACGCTAACCTTTTCTATGTGCCACGGCCTTCACACCGACTATACACTACCACACATACAAAAATCCTCTGATTGGTTCCGCCCGAAATAATGATGCGCAGTACGGATCGGCGCAAACCACAAAAAAGGGTTGAGTGAACATGCTGGTTATACTATGCACTATGATTATATTCAGTGGCAATGGTGTAACTTAAGGCCATTGCACGTAACAAAGTTTTAGTCATAATCATAAGGCCGTAAGAAAATAGACCAATCACACTCGATTATTCTTCGAGCTCAAGGAGAATAATCGACTGTGATTGGTCTATTTTCTTAAGCCTGTATCAGACTACGGATTGGGATTGAGATTGGATTGGAATTTGACCAAAGAGCAAAGTTGAAGCAAAGATCAGAGCAAAGTTTACTAAACCTGAGATCAGTTTTCTTTATTCTGATTGATTAAATTTCAATCCAATCTCAATCCCAATCCGTAGTCTGATACGGCCCTAAGAGCAAAAAGTCGACTTTAAGTCGACTTGAAGTCGACTTTTACCGAAACTGACTTGGCAGAGAAGTCGACATTTTTAAGGACGAAAGTCGACTTGAAGTCGACTTGAAGTCGGCGAATGTCGCAAAAACCACCGACTTAAAGTCGACTTCCCGTCATGATGAAAAATCGACTTCCCGTCATGACGAAAAGTCGACTTCCCGCCAACTTTTAAAGTCGATAAAATAAACCGCCGCGTACGTCTGGAGGTCGATTGTGTATCTTGAAACGAGGTAAAAATAACAAAAGTTAACAGATTTTATTAGATTTTGATAAATAAAATCGTAGATACGCTAATGAATTTTCTCACTTTTGTAATTTTTACCTCATTATTTCAAGATACACAATCGACCCCTTGCTGGAGGGCTAAAACTGATGCATTTCGATTTTTTTTCATATATAAAATAATTTAATTATCTAAAAAACTGTATAATTACAATCCTAATGTTTTATTCTTAATTACAAAGGCGGCCATATCTGTGCCACTTCTGCGTGCGCGGATTCCGGCAGCCACTTCTGGTAAGCTGACAATAACAGAACTAAAATTAAAACATTCCAGCGTTAATCGCGAAACAATATGCAAAATTAGCTATATAAATATATATCATATTATTATCATAATGTTGTAAATATATAATAATATTATATATATATATATATATATATATTATTATAAATATATAATATCCACAGACTTTTATACTAGACCACTAACATCTATGGACGCACTGCCGAAAAGCTGATGCGAGTGCAAGGTGCAAGTGTTAGTGAAGGGTGCGGCCATATTGAATTAACAATAAGTCACTATCGGGTGTTCAGTTGCTCATGATGTGCGTTTATCTGCATTCGTTATTACAGTACATAACGAAGCAGGCGAATGTTTTTGTGTTAAATATTGGTACATGTTATCAATAAGTTTGTAAGTCATGCCTTCGACGTGTAGCGTACTTGGATGCCGAAATCGAACCACTACTCCTGTAGTATTAAACCCTTTCTTTTGGACATTTTGTATATGCCAAACTATTGTATAGAAATCTTGTATAAAACCACTTGTATAGAATAGTAGTATAGCATATCTTGACTAAAATCAACATGGCGGCAAGCATCACGGCCGAGATGTCTGTCAGCGGTCTAGTATTGTATAGAAGTCTATGATAATATCTAAATATTATTTTATAAATTAAAATCTCACATTTTTTATCCGAACCTCAGATTTCTAGCAGTTTGTGTTTGGACACGACTCCCTGCGACTGCAGCGTTTGTACTATTGCTTGAGTGCGTGGTATCAACCTGAAAAAATCGTATTGAATTGATGTAATCTATTCGATGAATCAACGTGAAATCGAAAGGAGATAGAATAACGATTTACCTGGCCCATGACTTGGTGATGCTCCCAGGTGTCGTCAGCAGCGACAGGACAAATCGTTTCAGCTTAGGGCACACTTGACCCTCCAAGAAGAAATACGCTAACCACTTGACACCGTCCACGGATGCTCTATATCCATCGATGGTAGTGCCCATTCGGCCTTTCCGAATGTACCAGACACGCGGCAAATGATCCTCCCGGTTCATTGATTATATCTATAAATATCTTTATAAATAAGTAGGAAAAACATTATAAAGCAACAATTGTGATAAAAATACCTTGGCGGTGGATCAACCAATGGTTCACTAAGATGGCATAGCATGGGCGAATTTCGGCAATCATTCGGGTTCTATCACCGTGACACCTCGCATGTACATCTTATTCGTTTCGTACACCTCTTTATAAACCACCTATTCCGGACTGATTTTCCGTAGAACGCACGAAGAATGCATGAACACAGGTTCCTTCATTTCTGGTGTTCTGAAAGATGATACAGAATGGAGAGGTCGCATTCAATAGGTCTTAATTATCGATGATAATTAATAACACACCATACCTAACCTGTAAGCATGTTTCCACTTGGCCTTATCCTGATCCTCTTTTACCTCGTCGGGCAAAACCTTTCTCGCGACTTGATCCGCCATACCTGCAAAAACTATCTGGCGTCTTATCGTGTCCTGTCTCGCGGCACGTATTCCTCGCACTCGCGTAAACTCTGGTCCACTCTGGTCCTCCAGCCTCCTCGAGATTCGCCGCCATATTGATGATGCATGACGCGCCGCTTGACCTGTTTTCGTCTTTTTATAAGTCGACTATTTAGAAGTCGATTTTTAGTCGACTTTCCGCCATTTTTAGAAGTCGACTATTTAGAAGTCGACTTTTAGTCGACTTTCCGCCATTTTTAGAAGTCGACTAGAAGTCGACTTATAAAAGTCGACTTGCCGTCGACTTTCCGTCAACTGTGCTCTTAGGGGGGCTTTACGGCCTTACGATCATGACTAATGGCTCGTCTACAATAGCAGTAAAAGTATGCAGTAAGACGTGAGCAGTAAACTATTGACCAACCACAATCGATTATTCTTGAATTGTAAAAATCCCATTAGTCAACAGCTTACAGCTTACGTCTTACTGCATACTGTTGCGGCTATTGTAGACGAGCCATAAAACTTTTACTACGTTTACGCGAGCGTTAGGGCCTGCACACACACTTTTTCGTAACAGTAACAGTAAAGTTTCGACCAATCGCGTTGCTCGATTCGGGAACGTACGGCCGTACTTAACGTCAGTTCTTAATGTTTGTAACCAATTAGTTTTTTTGTAATTAATAATTTTATTTTAGTCATCAAAGAGCGCGTCGATGTATGTACATATGTACAATACATACAAACGTTAAGAACTAACCCACAATCAATCACAAACGATTTACAAACGAAATACACTTAGAAAAATTAAAAATAATCAAATTTAATAATTTCTGTCGGTTAGCTTCATAGAGGTGATGCGTGGCCAATAATCTCCCGCTAGTTACAGAAAGGTGAGAACTGATTGGCCACCGCATCGATTTCCGCCATGCGAAACGCGTCAACGTGCTCTTTGTGCGCAAGATAGCGATCATGTAACTTTTTGCCTAGAGCGGAAACATGGAAAAGTTTCATGTAACCAGAGAGAAACCTGAGAGCGGCCATCCCGCTTCGGGGGACGCCTGTCCTAATCTGCCCTCTGAGAAAGTGGACGTCAACTACGGCGTTACGCTCGGTAACGATCAGAGAGAACTCGGGTAACGATACATGGGTTCGTATCCGTGCTATGGTTCGTGTCCGAACTACTCAGATGGAGGGGATATTCTGGTCGCGCAAGCCCCTCCTCTGTCCGTGTACGCTCGGCACTCGGCAAGCTTCGCGCGGGGAGAGAAGGGCAGACATATGATCTGCTGTCTCCTTCTCTCTTGAGCTGACGTTGCCGGCGCGGCGTTGCCGCTTAGCACGCGCCGGCTATCCGCTATACCATGAGGCCACGCATTTCGGGTATCGCCTCTCGTGTCTCGCCGAGTGCTGAGTCTCGAGTTGGCAAATCGACGATGCGCTATGTTACATTTATGTTTATATTTACGAGTTTTAATTGTTATATTTATAAATATTGCAATTATATTTACAAAAAAATTGCAAATTAATAAATAAATTTTATTAAACATAAAATCGCGTATGATCATGTACTTCCGTAGTTTCCGTACCGTTAAAATTAAACATAAAATTAATTAATTAAATAAATATTTATAAACATAAAAACTAAAATTCGTAAATGTAATGTATAGGAATCACCGTTCTATACATATGCTTTTCTATCTAAAAAAGTCTTACATTAAAAACCTTTACTTTAGCATAATAATATTTAAATTTAATATTTAAATGCATACCAATAATTATATTAGAAAAACGGCGGAGCATTGCCTGAGGGATATGGTTCACATTTGTTCACTAGGCTACCTCAATTTGTCGAAGATACCACAGAGTCTTGCCGAATATGAAAGTAAGTTTTGTAATATGCGATTTAAAGTATCTACATACAAACAACGTTCTGTACATGAAGCAACATAATTTTTTTTACAGAAAATGACGACAAACAGCATTGAAAATACTCGTAGCAAGAATAGAAAACACAAAAGTTATACGAAGCAAAAATCCAAATCTACTACGGAAGACATTGACGAGAAGAAATCGAATATTTCAAGTGCAGTTGACAAAATACGAGCCAATCACTTGGCCACCACACCTGTTTCACCGGTCGGCAATATAGTTGACATGCAGGGATCGTTGAATCATGCAAGTGTTGATAAAAACAAGGACGAGAAGAGTGAGAGTAAAATTAATGTTAACAAAGAAGATACTAAAGATGGAAACGACTGTATCAAAGTGACAGATAATCAGGAGGCTGATAAGAAACAGGGAATTGATAAAGATGGAAGCAATGGAGACATTAAGAGCGAGATAAAAACGATCGAGGCGAATAGCACGCCAGAAAATATCGATGTGGAGAATAAAGTTGCAGCTTCAGCGGAAAGTAAAAGTGTGGAGAAGGAAGATACGGCTGATCAGAAAATCGCGGATGAATCCGAATCTTCCATTAAGCAATCTATCACCCCTTCATTAAGCAAGCTGTCTATCTCAGAAAATCAAGGTACTTGTTTTTTTTGCTATTTTAAAATACATTTTAATTTCCAAGCCTTGATTATTTTTCGAATAATCTTGCACGTGACGAAGAGAAAAGCATCGATTTAGCGCAATCTCCGACTGGTAGCGTGGAAGATTTGTCAATAGATGAAAACGTGCCTAGGGCGACTAAAGTGACAGAGTCTGAACAAATCGAGGAGTATAAATATCTATTTTAAAGATCTTTTAAATCAGAATACCTCCGTTAATAATTTTTTACATTCTCTTCCTAACGGAAGAGATTTTACCACTTCTCAATATAAATATAAAATTTTGTCATAGTTTCATTCGATTATTGCGGCGTTTTTATATTTGTGATTCAATTAGATTATTGTTTATTTTGTTTATATTATTAG
This sequence comes from Temnothorax nylanderi, assembly GCF_030848795.1. Taxonomy (NCBI): domain Eukaryota; kingdom Metazoa; phylum Arthropoda; class Insecta; order Hymenoptera; family Formicidae; genus Temnothorax; species Temnothorax nylanderi. Next base: position 88,441 of record NW_027249328.1, on the reverse strand, counting down.
GAGATTGTTTAATGTTTTAGTCTTAGACTAATGTTTAATGTTTTAGTATGTTAACTTGAACATTATCATGTTTTTTGATATTTATCTTCTTCTTTCGTAGTAATTCGTTCCGAAGAAGACTAAGTACAGTCGAAACGTTAGCCATGTGTATTGTTTATTTAATAAAATAATATCAACAAACTTTCTTGACCATAACTGGCAAATTTATTAATAGATAAAACGACGTTTTGGTCCAAATTCGGACCCTCTTCAGGTGAATAAAGCTCTTACAAATACATTCATCAGGCAATTCATGACACTGTACCCGCAAATCAGAAACTGAAGACTATAAGAGGCAGAAAAAGAATTTCCTTTTTATATTATAATGGCTTAAATAAAACAAAGGAAATATAAAATTAGAGTATCTAAGTAACTTACATGATTTGTGCGTTGTCAGTAAAATATGGTATAAAAATGTAAGATATAAAATTGAAATGGTATAAAATTAAATAATGTACGTAGAGCGTGTTAGGAAGCACGTCCGTATACCACGATTGCGGAGAACACAATGAGTACTGTTTAGAATATCGATAAATAGAGTAGGGACAGACAGAGCTAACTTGGTAAAACAGAATTAAGAGCGAAATCAATAACTCAGTTCGTATTGTTATCGACCTCCCGTAAACGCACTATCGATCAAACAGTGTTGCTACTGTTACCATAAGTCTACTAGTACAATGAAAGCGCGTTGGCGCCTTTCTATGTTTCGGCGCGACGCATCTTCCTGCGCGACGCAGGCGCGTGACGGCGCGTCGGCGCTCCATGATATTACTGCGCGTGCAACGACGAGCGGATCGTCACTATCGTCACTCTCTGCCGGTCGCTCAACCAGTGAGCATGTTTTGGAATGCGTAGATACGCACACGGGAAAAAATTTTAAGTCTCTACAGCCAATGGCCACGGCTATTATGACCTGACTCTGTTAAGCCGGCGGGTGAAGTTACAGAAGCTTCGGCACTCAGGCAGTTTTAGCCTGGGAGTGTCAAGCAGTTTGTACGGTACAGCGAACAAGCCGCGCTTGCCTGAGAGACCAGTCATAGAGGCCTATAACTCTCACTGTATATTTCTTCTGTGTGTGTATACACACACACACACGACTGACAGATGACAGAAAGATATATAGATTATGTAAACTAAATATGATTGATAAATCTTTAATTTCGGCAGGATAGCTGTTTGGTTAAAACAACCGAAATAGTAAACAACGACAACTGAAGAGCGCCGTAAAAATTACTTTACCGTCGGGCCGCACCAGCTTGACAAGACCAAGGCTGTTTTGGCCTGGCAGTTTCAGGTGATTTTAACTTAAAATTTTTTCCCGTGCACGTAATATTTGAGAGGATTCGAGAAGCGATTGATCTAACTGAAGACTGTCGAAGGCGCCGTCAATTATCCTTCATAGTTGGCAAGGTATAAAGGGACCCAGGACCATTTCCTGATTATTCTGCTACTGAGAACGGCTATACTGTTACGAAGGACGTTTTATCCGTCTTGTCGAGAGCCGACATTATTCCTTTTGCCAGATCTTTCTGGAAGGACGAGGAGACATTTTGAGAACACATGGCGTCATTCCTATAAAGGATGGTTTTACATTGCTGAGAATATTCTAGAAACTCTATTCTGGAACAAGCCGATTTTGGCTAATTACAAGGTAAACTTACATCATTCTTTTTGAAGTGCACACGAGTTTACATTGCATTAGAGGCTGCTAAGCCTAACTACCGGCTATTACGTTACAGAGAGTCTCACTTGATATATTAGCGATAGCTAAGATTTTCCATCTTTTTGGACATAAAAGTAAAAGCGAAACCGATTGATTTCATCCCATCTCCTAGAAATGCGGAGAATTTTTTAGATTACCATCTAAATATCCGAAGATTATATTTCGTATGGTCTCATATTACATGTCGTTGTCGAAGCTTTATACATTGCGTGCTCAGAACGTGATATATGATATGTTCGAATCGTGATACATTGCGTTGTTGAATCGTGATACGTGATTCTTGAAAAGCTTGTTTAAAGTAAACATCGCCTTTATTCTTGATAATCCGTTTATAAATCTTGGTCTAAATTCACTATATAAGTTGACTATACTCAATTCGTTCTTTTGATTGTCCTTATCATCGCTTGAGTTATTGTATATTATTCTGCGTATATTAGATTTAGATTGCGAATTCAACCGATACTTTATTTTAAGTAAATATTAGTCAAGGATGGTTGAAGTAAATTATACAATCATAACTTTACAAGTTTATGGAGAAATAATAAAAGGCACTACTTGATTCAGCTGAAATATCATTTCGGCTCATTCTTAGATATAACAATGGAGAATTAATTTTATGTTCTTCATCAAGGAATTTCATTAACTAAAGGAATATACCAGATTTAACAGGATTAACTAAACTTCAATCATTAGTGTCTGAGCAGAATAGCTGACTTATAATTTCAAGACAGTGTTTTATGCTTTAAATCTTTGTTTTTAGCAACGCACAATACTGTCTTGTGTCTCAAGTCTTAAACGAGTGTACAAAGTGCCAACATTGTAAGACTTGAGAAACAAGACAGTATTGTGCGTTGCTAAAAATAAAGATTTAAAGCATAAAACACTGTCTTAAAATTATAAGTCAGCTATTCTGCTCAGGCCCTTACTGACTTTAACTGTATTTCATTATTTTTGGAACTAATTCATGTGTTTAATTTCTTGTGTATTTCTATGATTGAGCTTGTATTCTTCATATTAATTTGAGTTTATCTACATTTGATTGAATTGTGTAATTTGTGACTTATGTTATTTGCTGCAATTCTGCGCAACCAATGTAATCACTCGCTTTATTACCCGCGGAAAACAGTTAAATATGAACTTTATATGGACCTTAATAAAATCTCCATTTAAATTTTATTTGATTTAAATTAATGCTGAATAACTGCATTAATATGGCTCATATTTGTTCTATATATAAAACTTAATTAAGAATATAAGAAGAAATGCCGATATACATTTCGATTAAAAATCTCGAACATATGAATACATGTCATATATTCTTAATTGACGTGTATACTCGTACGTATGTTTCGTAGTATACAAAGTATATATACGTACTTCTTACAGTATCATTTCATCATCAAAATATTCGTATTTAATTTGGCTTGATAAGGATTTAATTAGCTAATATATTCAATTTAAATATTAATCTTATTGAAACCATATATGAAATTAATAAATTGTACATTTTATTCAAATTTCATTAAATTCAAATAAAACTTTTATATGTTCTTAATATGTTGAATTCAAATAAGACCTTTATATGTTCTTAATAAGTTCTAAATCTAATTTAAATTTAATTAAATTCAAATAAGATCTTTATATGTTCTTAATGAGGCTTTTAAGGCACAGCGCGCGCGCACCTGGGGCTGGATCCTTGAATTTATTCGCAAGAAAAACGTATGCGGAAATTCTGCTCTTATAAAAAAGTTGCAAGTTAATTAACTAAAAGCCATGCGATCAACTTGCAACTTTTCTGTAAGAGTAGAATTTGCGCATACCTTCCTCTTGCGAATAAATTCAAAAATCCAGCCCCTGTTGTAGCTTGCCGAAATTTTGCGGTTTCAATCAACAGGCAATGTTTTTCAAACGTTTTGTAATATGTGTTTAAAATTGATTTTCAAATATTTTTCAAACGTTTAAAAAACATTGTCTGCTAATTAGGATAATAATGGGATTAGAGAATATGGTATCAACAGAGAATGAGTTATAAGATAAAAAAAAACGTTTATAAATTACAATTATTGTGTTTATATTGGTTTGCTTTAAATCCAGTAGTACAAAAAGAAGATAAGTAAACTTCTGATAAAATTAACGAAATGCGCAACACTTGCGCAGTAATCGAATACATAAAAACAAATATTAATCGCTAGCAACAAAAAGATTGATGCAGTTGCACAAAATATTAATCACCATAAAAACCAAGAATACAATTTGCTAGCTGAAAAGAATAAAAATAGAGACATTTTTTATATACTTAATCAAACTAAACCCTTATGGAAAAATACACTCAACTTTTGGTGTTAACCGTTAAAAAAACACCATAGAAAAACTCTTAAAGTTGGGTGTGATTTCGGACCAATTGAAGGTTAACCATCATTTGAAGGTTAATCTTCAATTGGCGGTCCGAAATCACACCCAACTTTAAGAGTTTTTCTTCGGATGATGGTTAACCTTCAAGTGATAGTTAACCTTCAATTAATGATTAATCCTTAAAAAATGACGGTATAAACCCTAAAAATATGAACCCTCAAATGAAAGTAACAAATATGGCGTTCCAATGAGAATCTCTTAAGGAGGGTGGTTAGTCAAATCAATTTGATAAGAATTAGTTCAATGGAGAATATTCGTCTATGGGAATCTGTCGTCCATATATGCCAAAGTTGAAGATAATCGTCTGCATGGTTGTCGAGTAATTAATTATTGAAGTTATACTCTTGTCTCTCTCTTATACACGGGCGACACAGCAAAAATGTTACCTAACCTGTAATGTAACTCTCGAAAGCATATTAAAAATGATAATAATTTAGTGAAAATAGGTGCAAATAACTCTTTACATATTTAGGAAAAACTTTCTCGAAGACTGAAATGATTCGTCTTTATAGTTATCAAGAAATTGTAAAAAAAAAAAAAAACAGGACCACATTTATTATTTCCACATTTCAATGTGGATAATAACGTATTTGGGTTTCAATTGTACAAACAACTCTTTTTAAACCTTAAGAAACAGCAATTAAATGCATTCCACATATTTATTTGCTAAAATTCGTTTATTTCACGCGACGAAAATCTAACCTATATGCTTTCCCCCTGCCGCGCCGCCTGCCTCGCACCGAGAACTAACCAACCTCCTTAAGGGGATCCTGCAGCCGTATGATTTACCGACATTATCGTTTTTCGATGGATCTTTTAATTGGCTTTATAGAATTGCAAAAATCTTTTACAGAATTAAAGTCCGCACAAAAATCTAGGGTAACAAACGCGATTTTATATCAAAAACACCAAAAAATTAAAAATATTACTTATTTGGGCACATACAGCTGTCACCTGACGACAATATTTGCTTAAAACAAAAATTCTGCAATTTATACATACATAATGTTTATCATCTGCCCTTGGGAAAACATGTAGGAATAATATCGTGCAAGTAGAAGTAAGATTCAATGCGTACAAAAAAAGATCCATCGAAAAATTATTTTAGTAATGCAAATACGGATGCAGAATGACAAGAAGAGCAGCAACAGTAGTTACCGAATCTTGCGAGAGATGGCGAGCAATCAAACAAGGACAGATGTCATTTCGTTAGACAAAGACAGATATAGGGAAAACAAAATTAGAAAGGTTGACATTATCGACATCGAGGAAGTTCGCCTGTCACTGCAGGATCCCCTTAAGGACTCCGCTCGCTGAACCGGATTCCTCGCCTCGATCCTCCCTCTCGGACGCTAGCTGCCGCAGCTCTCCCTTTCCTGGCGGTGAGCTCTCCCTGGTGATCCGACTCTCGCTCGGTTAGTCTCCAGAACACGCGCCGCAACGATCAATCCGTCAAGAAAGAAATAACGGACTCGACACGTTCGAAGAAACGCAAGCAAGTGCGGCCATGACACCTAACGAGTGAGGAAGAAGGCGGGGGCTCTTTGAGAGTGGCGACTCGCGCGTCGCGCCATCTAATATGAAACGATCGGGCGTTGTAAAACGCAAAAAGAATTCGAGCGCAATATCTGAACAAATTATTTAATTTTTAATAAGTCTAATTATTAATATTTATTTTCATAATTGAACTTATTTTTTATTTTGATAAATGTAAATACAAATATCTTATTGTATTAATATTTAATATTAATAATTTAATTAGTTGCTTAATTTAACTTCTTGTTTAATAAATGAGCGGATGTAGTACTGAAAATGTACCTATTATATAATATTTTAATTTTCAAAATTGTCAAATTACAAACAGGAATTTTGTTGTGACTTTTACAGTTATAAAGTAACTATTTAATGGAAATGGAAACCTAACAAAATTAATATTGTAACGCAATTATTATAATGCTCAAATTATAAAATATTTACATTATCCATGTCTGCCAATACAATATAATTTTTTATTCATATTGCATTTTATATAATGGCAATGTTATTATATATTTGACAGGCAAATCAAAATAGCTTTGAATCGATATCGAAATGATGAAATATCCATGTCTTAACAGAAAATACATAATTTGCCTGTTTTTCGATACATATATATTTAAAATAATTAAAAACCCACATAGCATGCATATCAAAAAGACGTCCCGAAGATATCCCGAGAAGATATCCTATCTCCTAAATATATCTTCGGGATATCTTCTGGACGTCTTTTTGATATGCATGCTATGTGGGAAGCCAATGACCTACATAACTAAAACTGAAATTATAAAATATATGTACGATGTAGACAGTATAAAATAATTAACATAATTAAACATGCAGATTTGTGGTTGATAATGACAAAATTCAATAATAAACCTATAACCTAACAGACTACGACGCAAGACTAACATAACTCGCAGGTTTATTAAAATCTTATGAATCACAATTTTTGATTAAATATGAATATGTGATGGGTCAATGGGAACACTTTCAATTAAATAAAAATTTAATTTGGGTGTTAATTAAAATTTTATTTGTTTCAAATACAAATAAAATTTGAACTCAGGATGGTTAGATGCTTATTAAATATTAATATGATCCATATATGCGCCTGGACAAGTTAAATCCAATAGCAAGATCTTATTTAAATTTAATTTCGATCCAAATTTGGAACATATTTAAATTTAATTACTTTTATATTTAATATTTGGTTTTTATTTGAGTTTAATTTTGTTTATATAAATGACTAATATAAACCATATTTAAAACATATTTAACTCTTTTCTGCGGGTATCGACTTCAGATAATAATTGATTCTGTTCTTAACGAATTCTAGACATTGTTCTTTCCTCCTAATTCAAAGAAAATATATTCTTCCCAGCGCCTATACAAGTACAGACATAAATAATTTATAACCGCCCGCGGAAAACAGTTAAATATGAACTTTATATGGACCTTAATAAAATCTCCATTTAAATTTTATTTGATTTAAATTAATGCTGAATAACTGCATTAATATGGCTCATATTTGTTCTATATATAAAACTTAATTAAGAATATAAGAAGAAATGCCGACCCGCGGAAAACAGTTAAATATGAACTTTATATGGACCTTAATAAAATCTCCATTTAAATTTTATTTGATTTAAATTAATGCTGAATAACTGCATTAATATGGCTCATATTTGTTCTATATATAAAACTTAATTAAGAATATAAGAAGAAATGCCGATATACATTTCGATTAAAAATCTCGAACATATGAATACATGTCGTATATTCTTAATCGACGTGTATACTCGTACGTATGTTTCGTAGTATACAAAGTATATATACGTACTTCTTACAGTATCATTTCATCATCAAAATATTCGTATTTAATTTGGCTTAATAAGGATTTAATTAGCTAATATATTCAATTTAAATATTAATCTTATTGAAACCATATATGAAATTAATAAGTTGTACATTTTATTCAAATTTCATTAAATTCAAATAAAACTTTTATATGTTCTTAATATGTTGAATTCAAATAAGACCTTTATATGTTCTTAATAAGTTCTAAATCTAATTTAAATTTAATTAAATTCCCCAGGTGGAAATCTGCCTCGATTTGCCGAGATTAAATACAGGGCCTGTGTAGAAAAATCCAGTTTGGAATATCCGTCTAGGTCCAGAATACACCCTAGAAATTTACCTTGACTTTACCGAGACAAAGAATAGTCGGGAAAATCTACATGGGTCCTAGATTGCCACTGACAGGTTTTTCTCAAATTAGATATGAAACTATGGGGCCTGGATTGGATAATCTAGCTTTAAATACCCTAATAGGTCCAGAATATAATCCTGAAATTTACCTAGTTTTTCCCAAGATAAAATTTATGTACTATAATATCAAGAGACACGGTAGTGTTTCGCGCCAAGTACGCGCGGAGCGAGACGCACCGTGACTCATTTACGCGAACGCACGAGTTGCGAGTACCCGAGATTTTGAGATCTCAATAACGAGTAAACGGATCAAGTTCTAAGTAGGCTAGGAATAAGTAGGCTTGGTGTGATCGATAGCTTGGGGTCGATTTATATAATAAGTGTTTTTATTTTTCCGCTACGTGCCCTACGAGCGGAGACGATGCAAAGTCTGAAATGGTAAATTTTACAATTAAGAATTAAACGTCGTCGTCGTCGTCGTCGTCGTCGCCGTACGTACGGTTGCTTTTGCCTCGATAGATGGCATTTAAGAACATCTCGAGCGTCCCCCCGGGTCCCCTCCATGACAGTGTTGCTACACTGAAAAGAGACAGCATATACGCGTACGTGCGCGCTCGTCGCTTAGTGCGTTTGCACGGACAGCGCGCTGTCAGTCAGTTATATAACCTAGAAATACATATCGCGTTCGCGCGTAACACCGTGGTCTTTCATCGTTAAATACTACTAAGTACGATCGTTTAATTCCCCATTTCGGTCGCGTCACGCAAGGATCGAAGTGCTACGAAATTAGGATGTGGGTGTCACAAGAGGCAAAATATCAGCGGGTCGGAGCATCGACATATAGTATGGACTACGCGATCTCTATATGAAAGCCTTCAAAAAGTGTCCGGTAGAGTTGACCTCTACCTCGTTAACTCTTTGTCTGTACGCACTGGATAGAAAAGGACAGCTTGACCTCTACCAGTCGCTATCTCTTTTCTTCCACCGGTGTGAGTCGCCGGTCATATTTTTCTATACCTGTGCGCAGTCCATACTATATGTCGATGTGTCGGAGATATGTAGTGATAGTCTTGACCGTTTACTATGTTTACGCGAGCGTTACTTCTGTGGTAACTTACAATAATTCACTCGTTTACGTGGAGGAATTATCGTATAAGTTACTACAGAAGTAACGTTTGCGTAAACGTAGTACGTGACAGATAGTGTGTGTGTATGTATGTGTGTGTGTGTGTGATCATCAATATATTATATAATATTATATATTAGAAGGTGCATCCAAAATCACACACGTATGCATATGCCGTCTTGTAAATGTTTTGTAAATTGCTGTCTTGTAAAAGTTGAAGAGAATGAGAAAGTGATCTGTAGCGCAATTCGTATTGTAGGCAAGTTATAATATTAATTAAATCGAGTCCATTATATTATTTATGATAGACGTTGATTTTATATCTTAGTGTCTGGAAATATTAATTATTCACGAAAGCAATAACAACAAAATAAATGTTGGTAAATTTTACGTTTGTATTCAGCAATCTCTAACATTTTAAAAAATAATTAAATTAAATATGTTCTTCTCACACACAAAAAAGATTAGACTCTAAAAGGATTAATAACAGAACAAGAAGTTTGAGTCGCCAGTAGATAATTAAAAATTACTAAAGATGTTGTAATCGACCCAACTGGCCAAATTTATTAATCGAAAAACGCTACGTTTCAACCGAGGATCCGGTCCTTTTCAAGCGTGTATACAAAACTCACAAATGTCGATTAGTCAAGCATAATGCCCTAACTACACCGAATCTAAAAGCTAAACGACAAAAAATTAATTCGCAATTAAGTGAAAATTATATCAATATTATACAAAACTGAAACTTACATATTTGTGCGTCGGAATCTAAGTAATAACAAATTCGTTGAACGGTATATTTCGTGAAATGTTTGTAACATGACATAGCAGAGCGGTGGTAAAATTTAGACTGATGAGCCTGACACTTATAAACAGACTGGTGCCGTAAACAATAAAAGGCAAGAACATAGAGAGGGAAGCAGCGGAGAGGAGAAACCAGCTATATTTCTTTTATGATATGTTCGTAGAGAACGTTAAGATTCTCCGTGTCCTTTTGCAAATTGATGGTGTCGTCAAATTTTTTAATAAAAAACATCTCCGCTATTTCTCTCTTTCTGGTCTGTCCTTCCTTATGTAATATTTCAGGTTTTCCCCAGTCAAAATCATGCCCATAGGATATTCGGTGTTCACTCACTACAGAAAGATTGCTAGCGTGTTTTCTAATATCGCTCTGGTGTTCCCTGAGACGCGTACACAGATGCCTTTTAGTCTGCCCTATATATGTGGCCCTACAATCCCTGCAGTTAATTTTGTACACTATGTCAGTTTGTTTTAGGTCGTTAATTCTGTCTTTGCCCCGTCTTATTAAGCAATCAAGTTTTTTAGGAACCGTGAATAAGGTAGTGATGTGGAGTTCATTTAAAGTACGGCAAATGCTATCACTCAACGTTTTTATATAGGGTAAAGGTATGCAGTTCTTAAAATCAAAAGTTGTGTTATTGTCAGTGGGAGTATTAAGTGTGTTGTTACGTGTTTTGAGAGTGTTTAGACGTTTGGCAATGTGTTTATTAACGATTGGTTTAGGAAAACTGTTGTTGTTCAAAATTTCTTTAATTATTTTAATATTGCCATCGTGGAATTTTTCATTAGAAAGTAAAACAGCGCGATCAACCAAGCTGGTAATAGTGTTCAATTTGTATTTTAAAGGATGGTTAGAATGAAAATTTATGTAACGTCCAGAGAACGTCGGTTTCCGATACCAATTAGTTATCAATAAGTTGCCATTCCTAATTACAGTCGTATCCAGGAAGTTGAGTGACGCATTCGTTTCAATTTCATAAGTGAACCTAAGTCTAGGATGATATCCGTTGAAAACTTTTAAAATCAAGCCCACACTTGTTTTGGGGACCACCGCAAAAATGTCATCGACATATCTAATGAATATCCGGATGTTAAAATTCAAAAGGCTTAGGCAATGCGTCTCTAAGTCATCCATGACAATATCAGCGACGACCGGCGATAAAGGAGATCCCATAGGGCTGCCGAAGATTTGTTCGTAAATTTCGCCGTTAAAACTAAAACTAGTGGACGATAAAATAAGATCGATTGCGTGTAAAAACTGTGATAAATTGAGGTCAGTCTTGCTAGAAATATAGTTCCACCTTTTTTCAATTCCCTTTAATACTAAATCTTTAGGGATGTTCGTAAATAGTGCCGTGACGTCAAGTGAAATAAGTGTTTCGTCATCATTAATATTCATGTTGTTTATAAACTTCGCAAAGGACCAACTATCTTTTATGTGCGATTTCGGTTTCGGGATCGACGTGTGTAAGGTCTTTTGGAGGAGACTAGCCACGTTATAGAGCGGGCTACCCAACGCTGAGACAATAATACGTAAAGGGAGGCCGGCCTTGTGAACTTTCGGCAGTCCGTAGGCTCTCGGTAGATTTCCATTGGTGCAATTGAGTATTTTGTATGTACAGTCACTGATGATGCCATTGTCAAGCCAAGATTTGACCAATTCATGAATTTTAGATGTAATTTTATTTATCGGATCTTTTTTCAATTTTTTATAAGTGTCTTGGTCTCCAAGCAATTCAGTCATTTGGTTTACATATGCGTTCTTATCCAAAATGACAGTTACTTGGCCTTTGTCAGCCTTGGTGACAAGGACATCATCATTATCACGCAAGAATTTTTTACAAGCAGTAAATTCTTTCGTGAAAAATCTGTCAATATGGTTAACATGTTTATTCAAACTCAGAAACTTGTGCAGCGAGTTGGTAATCGAACGGCGGGTATTCTCTACCAAGTTTTTCGGAATTTTGTATGTGTTAAATTCGAAATTTTTAATAATGCCTAAAGAGGAGCACAAGCGATCTTTTCTCTCTCTCGGATTAGTGGGCAACGCGAAATTACCACCCAAACTTAAAAAATTTAATACGTTAGATGGTAAAGATTTACTACTCGCATTAATAATCCATTTACTGCGATCAATGCTTAAAAAGGAGTTATAAAAAGTATTTTGCTTAGTCATAATTATGTTCAATTTTCTTATTAATCTAAATCTCGTTTCCTCGTCATGTCGATCGATGGTGTAAGTATTAAATGTATAAAAGTTTTGAATTACGTCATTCGGTAAAATAGAGGCAAGTGTATCCTCGATTTTCTTAACATTAGATCGCAGAAATTTTAAATCGAAGTTAATATCTTTGATTTCAAGGTTAAGTATGTTTCGTTGGTAACGTTTTTTCAGGATGTTGAACTTGCGAGTTGCACTGTTGCTTTGGAAGATGATGTTGAATCTAAGAGTGTGTATATGTGGAGGTAAGACGTCGTCTCTCCTACATCGGAGCAAAAAAGTCAGTCGATGTCTTAGTGAGTTGATCTTGATCTTCGTATTAATCCAAGACTTTAACAGTCGCGTGGTGTTATATCCAAATTTCCTTGTAATAGATTCGAAATATCCTTCATCTCGGTTGGACACCATTATTGAGGTCAAAGGTGTGTGTTAATAACAGAACAAGAAGTTTGAGTCGCCAGTAGATAATTAAAAATTACTAAAGATGTTGTAATCGACCCAACTGGCCAAATTTATCAACTTCCTGGATACGACTGTAATTAGGAATGGCAACTTATTGATAACTAATTGGTATCGGAAACCGACGTTCTCTGGACGTTACATAAATTTTCATTCTAACCATCCTTTAAAATACAAATTGAACACTATTACCAGCTTGGTTGATCGCGCTGTTTTACTTTCTAATGAAAAATTCCACGATGGCAATATTAAAATAATTAAAGAAATTTTGAACAACAACAGTTTTCCTAAACCAATCGTTAATAAACACATTGCCAAACGTCTAAACACTCTCAAAACACGTAACAACACACTTAATACTCCCACTGACAATAACACAACTTTTGATTTTAAGAACTGCATACCTTTACCCTATATAAAAACGTTGAGTGATAGCATTTGCCGTACTTTAAATGAACTCCACATCACTACCTTATTCACGGTTCCTAAAAAACTTGATTGCTTAATAAGACGGGGCAAAGACAGAATTAACGACCTAAAACAAACTGACATAGTGTACAAAATTAACTGCAGGGATTGTAGGGCCACATATATAGGGCAGACTAAAAGGCATCTGTGTACGCGTCTCAGGGAACACCAGAGCGATATTAGAAAACACGCTAGCAATCTTTCTGTAGTGAGTGAACACCGAATATCCTATGGGCATGATTTTGACTGGGGAAAACCTGAAATATTACATAAGGAAGGACAGACCAGAAAGAGAGAAATAGCGGAGATGTTTTTTATTAAAAAATTTGACGACACCATCAATTTGCAAAAGGACACGGAGAATCTTAACGTTCTCTACGAACATATCATAAAAGAAATATAGCTGGTTTCTCCTCTCCGCTGCTTCCCTCTCTATGTTCTTTTATTGTTTACGGCACCAGTCTGTTTATAAGTGTCAGGCTCATCAGTCTAAATTTTACCACCGCTCTGCTATGTCATGTTACAAACATTTCACGAAATATACCGTTCAACGAATTTGTTATTACTTAGATTCCGACGCACAAATATGTAAGTTTCAGTTTTGTATAATATTGATATAATTTTCACTTAATTGCGAATTAATTTTTTGTCGTTTAGCTTTTAGATTCGGTGTAGTTAGGGCATTATGCTTGACTAATCGACATTTGTGAGTTTTGTATACACGCTTGAAAAGGACCGGATCCTCGGTCGAAACGTAGCGTTTTTCGATTAATAAATTTGGCCAGTTGGGTCGATTACAACATCTTTAGTAATTTCTAAAAGGATTAATTAATATTTAATCTAAATATATCTATCATAATAAAAATTATAATAGCAAAGTTTTTGGAAGTGGTGGACAAACCAGTTTATATTTTTAATGCAAACTTTACCTCGAATTTTTATATTCGTCAGTCATCAGAGGATTTTTTCTGCAGATATTTGAAGACTGGTGGATAATGGATTTTCTCGTGATTGAGCGCATACACGATTCTCTCTATTTAGATACTAACTTTTTGAATTCTGTTACAATAAAACTTTACTTTTTAGTATGGCGAACTCTTTGGTAATGAAGTTTTTAACAAGGTAAGATTTAAGATTATGTAATATAATTATAATTAAATTATCGTTTGGGAATATTATATATAACATTAACATAATTATTTTTTAAGGTAATTATGAAGGAGAGGGGCTTTCTTACCGATTGGCTGAAACTTCACAATTTTGTATATTTTGGTGCGTAAAACATAAATCTGTAAGTTAAAACTGTCGCTCTCAAATTTAGGAAAAACATTATTAAGTACTAAAATTGACTGTTGCGTAGTTAGAATGTCTGTTATACCAACATGATGTAGACGCACATGATCATGCGTAGTGACGTAAAAGTACATGGAATTACAGTACTATAGTGCAGTATAACAGCAACCTCTCATAATAGTCTGGCGCCTTTAACGAAAATAATCAGCCACTAACGGAAAAGGAAATTCTGAATGGTATTGGTTACTGCTTAACAAACGCGAAAGACTGGGACGGACATCGCGCAAAGAGGAACAAAGTACAAAACCTAGAGTAAAGTTGTATTTTTAAAATTTGTAAGCTAAGCTATATAATAAATAATTAAGTCTGTTAATATAAAGTGTGTTTAATTTTAATATGACAATTTATTTTGTTTTGCCGACGATAAATAAAAATATTTTCTTTTTTGGGATAAACGAGTAAAATTATTATTAAAACATCCTTCGAAAATCCTTCAAATAAAATATTGGCCCAGCCGGGATTCCAGGGAATATTTTAGGGAAAAATTTTAGATTCAAGCCTGGGCCAGACTGGATTATAAAAATAATTATGGTACAAACCAAGCAAATATCTAGGAAAATTATAGGTCCCAGCTAGATTCCAGATAATTTTTTTGAACAAATTCTGGGCGCAATCTTGGGCCGACCTGGATTCAATAATAGGGCCTATACGATTTAGGCGTCCCAAACTTTACACAGGCCCTAGCTAGATTGTCCACCTGGGTCCCAGAAATATTTTTCAAAAAATATATGGGGCCCTGATTGTTTCCAGACAAAATTTCTACCTGGGTCAAATAAGACCTTTATACGTTCTTAATGAGGCTTTTAAGGCACAGCGCGCGCGTACCTGGGGCTGGATCCTTGAATTTATTCGCAAGAAAAACGTATGCGGAAATTCTGCTCTTATAAAAAAGTTGCAAGTTGATTAACTAAAAGCCATGCGATCAACTTGCAACTTTTCTGTAAGAGTAGAATTTGCGCATACCTTTCTCTTGCGAATAAATTCAAAAATCCAGCCTCTGTTGTAGCTTGCCGAAATTTTGCGGTTTCAATCAACAGGCAATGTTTTTCAAACGTTTTGTAATATGTGTTTAAAACTGATTTTCAAATATTTTTCAAACGTTTAAAAAACATTGTCTGCTAATTAGGATAATAATGGGATTAGAGAATATGGTATCAACAGAGAATGAGTTATAAGATAAAAAAAAACGTTTATAAATTACAATTATTGTGTTTATATTGGTTTGCTTTAAATCCAGTGGTACAAAAAGAAGATAAGTAAACTTCTGATAAAATTAACGAAATGCGCAACACTTGCGCAGTAATCGAATACATAAAAACAAATATTAATCGCTAGCAACAAAAAGATTGATGCAGTTGCACAAAATATTAATCACCATAAAAACCAAGAATACAATTTGCTAGCTCAAAAGAATAAAAATAGAGACATTTTTTATATACTTAATCAAACTGAACCCTTATGGAAAAATACACTCAACTTTTGGTGTTAACCGTTAAAAAAACACCATAGAAAAACTCTTAAAGTTGGGTGTGATTTCGGACCAATTGAAGGTTAACCATCATTTGAAGGTTAATCTTCAATTGGCGGTCCGAAATCACACCCAACTTTAAGAGTTTTTCTTCGGATGATGGTTAACCTTCAAGTGATAGTTAACCTTCAATTAATGATTAATCCTTAAAAAATGACGGTATAAACCCTAAAAATATGAACCCTCAAATGAAAGTAACAAATATGGCGTCCCAATGAGAATCTCTTAAGGAGGGTGGTTAGTCAAATCAATTTGATAAGAATTAGTTCAATGGAGAATATCCGTCTATGGGAATCTGTCGTCCATATATGCCAAAGTTGAAGATAATCGTCTGCATGGTTGTCGAGTAATTAATTATTGAAGTTATACTCTTGTCTCTCTCTTATACACGGGCGACACAGCAAAAATGTTACCTAACCTGTAATGTAACTCTCGAAAGCATATTAAAAATGATAAGAATTTAGTGAAAATAGGTGCAAATAACTCTTTACATATTTAGGAAAAACTTTCTCGAAGACTGAAATGATTCGTCTTTATAGTTATCAAGAAATTGTAAAAATAAAAAAAACAGGACCACATTTATTATTTCCACATTTCAATGTGGATAATAACGTATTTGGGTTTCAATTGTACAAACAACTCTTTTTAAACCTTAAGAAACAGCAATTAAATGCATTCCACATATTTATTTGCTAAAATTCGTTTATTTCACGCGACAAAAATCTAACCTATATGCTTTCCCCCTGCCGCGCCGCCTGCCTCGCACCGAGAACTAACCAACCTCCTTAAGGACTCCGCTCGCTGAACCGGATTCCTCGCCTCGATCCTCCCTCTCGGACGCTAGCTGCCGCAGCTCTCCCTTTCCTGGCGGTGAGCTCTCCCTGGTGATCCGACTCTCGCTCGGTTAGTCTCCAGAACACGCGCCGCAACGATCAATCCGTCAAGAAAGAAATAACGGACTCGACACGTTCGAAGAAACGCAAGCAAGTGCGGCCATGACACCTAACGAGTGAGGAAGGAGGCGGGGGCTCTTTGAGAGTGGCGACTCGCGCGTCGCGCCATCTAATGTGAAACGATCGGGCGTTGTAAAACGCGAAAAGAATTCGAGCGCAATATCTGAACAAATTATTTAATTTTTAATAAGTCCAATTATTAATATTTATTTTCATAATTGAACTTATTTTTTATTTTGATAAATGTAAATACAAATATCTTATTGTATTAATATTTAATATTAATAATTTAATTAGTTGCTTAATTTAACTTCTTGTTTAATAAATGAGCGGATGTAGTACTGAAAATGTACCTATTATATAATATTTTAATTTTCAAAATTGTCAAATTACAAACAGGAATTTTGTTGTGACTTTTACAGTTATAAAGTAACTATTTAATGGAAATGGAAGCCTAAAAAAATTAATATTGTAACGCAATTATTATAATGCTCAAATTATAAAATATTTACATTATCCATGTCTGCCAATACAATATAATTTTTTATTCATATTGCATTCTATATAATGGCAATGTTATTATATATTTGACAGGCAAATCAAAATAGCTTTGAATCGATATCGAAATGATGAAATATCCATGTCTTAACAGAAAATACATAATTTGCCTGTTTTTTGATACATATATATTTAAAATGATTAAAAACCCACATAGCATGCATATCAAAAAGACGTCCCGAAGATATCCCGAGAAGATATCCTATCTCCTAAATATATCTTCGGGATATCTTCTGGACGTCTTTTTGATATGCATGCTATGTGGGAAGCCAATGACCTACATAACTAAAACTGAAATTATAAAATATATGTACGATGTAGACAGTATAAAATAATTAACATAATTAAACATGCAGATATGTGGTAGAGCAGACAAATATCTACAAAAAATGTTCTTATGAATTTTTTGAAATATCTCATATTATTTGAGATATTTGCAACAAGAGCTACTAGGCTACGCGCCGAGCGGAGCGGAGAGTTCTAACAAGCACACGGCAGTCTCTACCGGTCGCTGCTAGTTCTCTAGGTTCTACAAGGAACTTGAGTTGATTCTCGATACTAGTATATGTGTCTATGTATACACACACATATATATATATATATATATATATATATATATATATATATATATATATATAATATACACACACACATATATATATATATATATATATATATATATATAATATGAATGTACATATATATATATGTGTGTGTGTATACATAGACACATATACTAGTATCGAGAACCAACTCAAGTTCCTTGTAGAACCTAGAGAACTAGCAGCGACCGGTAGAGACTGCCGTGTGCTTGTTAGAACTTTCCGCTCCGCTCCGCGCGTAGCCTAGTAGCTCTTGTTGCAGATAATGACAAAATTCAATAATAAACCTATAACCTAACAGACTACAACGCAAGACTAACATAACTCGCAGGTTTATTAAAATCTTATGAATCACAATTTTTTATTAAATATGAATATATGATGGGTCAATGGGAACACTTTCAATTAAATAAAAATTTAATTTGGGTGTTAATTAAAATTTTATTTGTTTCAAATACAAATAAAATTTGAACTCAGGATGGTTAGATGCTTATTAAATATTAATATGATCCATATATGCGCCTGGACAAGTTAAATCCAATAGCAAGATCTTATTTAAATTTAATTTCGATCCAAATTTGGAACATATTTAAATTTAATTACTTTTATATTCAATATTTGGTTTTTATTTGAGTTTAATTTCGTTCATATAAATGACTAATATTAACCATATTTAAAACATATTTAACTCTTTTCCGCGGGCGGTAAAGGTTAACTATATAAGAAGTACCTATTATTCTGTCATAAATCGTTGTTAAATTCTCCGTGTCCTTCTGGAGGTTTATTGCCTGTGTGTTTTTTACTAAAAAAAAACATCTCCGCAATCTCTCTCTTTTTGACATTTTGCTCTCTATGTAATATTTTCGTTCCCAACCAATCAAACTCGTGATTAAATTCAAGCCGATGTTTGCTTATTACCGAATGATTACTAACGTGCTTCCTAATATCAGTTTTATGTTCTTTGATTCGAGTTTCGAGTTGTCTTTTCGTTTGTCCTATATAATATGTAGCATTACAGTCTAGGCAGTCAATTTTATAAACCAATATTATTTATGTCTGTACTCATTGTGTTCTCCGGAATCGTGGTATACGGACGTGCGCTTCCTAACACGCTCTACGTACATTATTTAATTTTATACTATTTCAATTTTATATCTTACATTTTTATACCATATTTTACTGACAACGCTTACATTATTATACCATATTTTACTGACAACGCACAAATCATGTAAGTTACTTAGATACTCTAATTTTATATTTCTTTTGTTTTGTTTAAGCCATCATAATATTTAAAAAATTCTCTTTCTGCCTCTATAGTCTTCAGTTTCTGATTTGCGGGTGCAGTGTCACGAATTGCCTGTTGAATGTATTTGTAAGAGCTTTATTCACCTGAAGAGGGTCCGAATTTGGACCGAAACGACGTTTTATCTATTAATAAATTTGCCAGTTATGGTCAAGGAAGTTTGTTGATATTATTTTATATTCACTGGCGAAGAAAATTTCCCATCATTGTTTATTTAATAAATTGTTTTTATTTTAATCCAATATCCCTCTGTTGTTGCTCGTGATTTGGCCGCTTGAACATTCACAGCTAATATAAATTTAATAAGAGCAAAAAGAACATTACAAATATCTTTTTTTCTCGATATAGTTAATATATCATTATTGTTATGCATTTAAATATTAAATTTAAATACTATTATGCTAAAGTAAAGGTTTTTAATGTAATACTTTTTTAGATAGAAAAGCATATGTAGGGGAGACCGGGGCCTAACCGTCAGTTTTTTTTCGGTGCCGATTTTTAACAAGAAAATAAATAATTTTAGTTAAATGTGGTATACACTGTAAAGAGTGAACCTTTAGCTACAAAATTTATATAGGAAATTTTTATCTACGTCGCTTTGTTTAACCGGTATAGAGCAAAAACGACAACGGTGGAAAAATTGAAATCTCAAAAATGCCGGGGTTTAACCGTCACACTGCATTTTCAATACATATACGTACATCTAATCCTGAAAAATGATATAATACATCTTAATAATTGTTTTTTAAGAGAAAAATATAAAAATTTATTTAAAATTTTTATGCGAAACATTATTAAAAAATAGTTACGAGGGTTCCTCTTTCCGCAGAAGTCACTCGCCCGACTTGTTTCACTCCTCGACGTCCGATGACTCTATTCGGTGTCTGAACGGTTGTAATTCCCGTCTCATCCATATTCCATATGCAGTGAGCCTGGAAATGCCCGGAAATGCCTTGGAAATGCACCCGAACTGCTTACTGACGGATTAACCCCAAACACAAGTTTCAGGTTTGATCGCCCACGAAATATTAGACATCAACGATAATGAAAAAACTACACTGGATTCGTGTTCAGCATGCATTACTCTTTATAATCACGTACCTCGAGATTTGGAGAGCAAATATTATTGCAGATATTACAAAATTTCCACGCGCAGAAAATGTAACTTTCACCTTCCGAAAACACGTTTGCCCTCGTAAAAATCATAACACGGCAGGTAACCTGCCGAAACTCCGTTGGTCACATGGGTACCATAAGCAGCGTTTACAATGTTAATAGCGAGTTCGCACAATATACAGGTTCCGAGATATTTGATTTGACGGTTCAACCCCGGCGACGGTTAGGCCCCGGTCTCCCCTATAGAACGGTGATTTCTATACATTACACTTTTTTAGTTTTTATGTTTATAAATATTTATTTAATTAATTATATTTGCAATCTTTATATATTTATAAATTTCAAATATATATACATACACATACACACACACACATATATATATATATATATATATATATATAAATTAAAATTTGTAAATATAAACGCAAATGTAACGTATAGCGCATCGTCGATTTGCCAACTCGAGACTCGGCACTCGGCGAGACACGAAACGCGATACCCGAAATGCGTGCATCGTGACAACGTCGTATAGTAGGCCAGTCATTAAAGACAATCAATTCACTTTAATTACAAAAGTTTTCAAATTTTGATGGAATATTGGGTGAGTTGAAATAACAATAAATCTCATTTTGCAACCATCTCCGAGGTCCGGAACATGCTAAACATTGCAAAAAACGTTAATTTATTATAACTTTGCGAAAAAAATTGCAAAAGTCCTGCAAACTTAAAGCAATGTCTATTGTAATATTTTCCGCAATGTATTAGATTTGCAACCTATTTCGAGGCGCGCAACATTGAAATTTTTTATAAAATAACGTTTTTGTTTGTAACTTGGAGGAAAAAATTGCAAAAGTGCTGCAAACCGATAGAATAACTTTTACAACTGCCCCGAACAGCTGTACCAATTTGCAACCTTCTATGTTACACGCAACATATTTTTTTTTAAATCAATGATGGAACAATTGTTTATTCAGTCGTAATTTTGTCAAAAAAATTGCCAAAGTTTTGCAAATTGGTTGCAAACGTTGAGATTATTTTTCGTCACAAGCTGTTAAGTTTGCAACCTCGGACAAGGTCCGCAACCTTGAAAAATTAGTAACAATTATTATTTTGCACTTTTTACAAGCGTAAAAAAATTGCAAAAGTTTTGCAAATTTTACGGAGTGCTTCAAATGTCTTCCCCTATCCGAATATAAATTTGCAACCCTCTACTAGTTACGCAAATTATTGCAACTTATTAATGACTAATTTTGTGTTACAAAATTAATGCAAAAGTGTTGCAAATTCAGGGAAACAAATTAAAAATACATTTACACATAATGTCGAATTTGCAACCTTCTATTTGTCACGCAAAATATTCAAATCAAATATATTTTTCTTTACTTTTCGATGATTGTATTAATGTACTGAGTATTTATTGATGGAATGTGAGTTAAGGAGATCGAATACAATATTTTGACTCCGACGATTGTTACATTTAGAAAGTTTTGAAGAGTTAGGAAAATGATGATTTTTTTATTCAAAATACAACTACTTTACGATTTTTGCAGAATTGAAAAAGGGAACAAGACACTCTCGAGTTCTAAGTTTTCCCAAATGCAACAATCTGTAACTAAAAGTACTATGCAATTGTTTTATTGTAGTTAAAATAAAATTTCGAGCATAACATAAAAATCACTATAGTTATGAGAGTTTTCGTCTCTTACTGCCAGAAGGTCCAGGATTGTCAGAAACGTTCATCTCCGCATTCTCAGGGTAAATTTCGTCTATAAGTATCGGTTCTTGAAATAGGTTATCAGATGCTTGGCATTCCTCGTCCAATAATGTGTCATTGTTCGAGCAATCGAGGTACGTGTCTAACGGCGCTCCGAATCTATTACTTTGGGAACAAAACTGGTCCATTCGGGTTTCTAATTCTTCGTCGTCGCTGTCCGATTCGGCGTGATCGATTTCCTTAGCATTTGCGCAAGATTGTCCGTGACAAAAAAAGCAAATGTCAGAGCATTTTAACCCAGCTTTCCGACAGCCACATTGCTTTTCACAGCCTTTTTCGCACTTGCATGTGACGAATTTTAATAATTCTGCCGGCGCTGGTTCCTGCAATGTAAAGATGGGCATCAAGCCATTCGGTCCTTGCTTCCAGCCCCAAGATTCGGCTATTTTCTTCTTACCCATCCATTGTTGAACTTGATGGTATGTACGCAAGGAATGTTGTCGTCCCGCAGCTTTTGTTGGTGGCAAACAGGCAAGGTTAAATTTGCTTTTTGTTATTGAGCGCCCGAAGCCATCGTACCGTAATTTATTCAACGAATCATTGCGTTGACCCCCGTATAAAGCGACTAAAACTTTCTCTCCCGCGTCGTCAATGAGATCTGGATCGGCGTACGAATCTTTGAAGGAGTTTATATCTTCTCTCAAATCGTCAGTCTTTTTTAATAGTAACGTAATTTTAATTTTTCCCTGGTTGAATAATGCTGAAGTTGTGTCACAACCCGTGAAGGCATGGTAAAATAAAATGTGTTCCGCCAAAGTTGGATCTTGCAAACTCGTGGAAGAATACAAACATTTTGCAGACTTTCTTTTTCCAGGCTTCATAAAATAAACGTTATTTTGAGTTTCATTTGCAATCCCGGTTAAAATAATTAATAAATCAATATCTTCGCCAACGATAACAACTGATTCATAGTCCGAGGCCATTTCCAAAGCTGTTGAGACGATGAGCGTATCCGCATCTTCTTCATGTTGTTTTACTGAATGCCCGGCGTTTTGGAACTTCTTTTTCAACATGGTTATTAGACGCGCTTTATTTTTCTCATTGGAGAGAAATTTCTCTTGAGACATTGTTACACTCATTGATTCCTCAAAAAGAATGTCTGCAGATGTAGGTTTCTTTGATCGTCGTAATCGTTCCGAAGTTTTTGTGCTTTTCTTTGCGATGTCCTCTGAATACCCATCAAACACGATAACTGCATTTTTCCCGTAATACTTTTGTACATACTTAACATAAGTGTCAGAAATGAATGAAAATATCTCACCCTTTCTCCAAACAACTTTGTGCAGCAAAAACCCGCCATCAATCACATAGCAGACATCTTCTGAAGTTACTGTATCCTCTATCGGTTGAAACAAAGCATACATAGCTGATTTTTTGCTTTTGCGCAAGCCAACTTCATCAAAGAGAGATAATGGGTAAGGAGCAAGTTCGTATTCAAAATATTTTTTCAGTTGATCTTGTGATTCTTTGGCAAAAGAAATGCGTTGATACAGTAAAGCCGGATCGATTGGAATAACAGTATCAGCAATCTTCATGGACGATGTCATTGCCGACAAAGGAAGCACCCTTTTTTTTTCGAGAAAAAGAAATTTCACTGAAATTTTGCACAACTATCGACTTCATTCCATCCAGGCCAATCTTTTGAGAGTTGTGACAATTGATATTAATGTTGCCAACAATCCCGGTACTCAATGAAACAATGCTGCCCAATCCATCCACTGGAAAAGGTGGATGCTCTGATAACCATTTTAGAAGTTTTTCAACATCATCGTTGTCTCTCGCCTGTCTAGTTGGTCTCGCATCGACGTGTTGTTCCGTACTTGATGATAATACATCTGTAAATTCTTCTATCGTCTCCGATACCCTCTGCATGATGGGCATGCCCAAAATCCATTTCGATAAAACACTGTCGGTTAGTCCTCGGCCCCGCGTTAATCCACCAGTGCTCTTCATGGACCTCATCAATGTTTGTTCAATGGTCATGTCGCTCCAGATTCCCGACCAAAATTTGTCTGATCGCCTAATGGTGAAAAAGCCTTTTTGTACAAAATTTCTGTACTCACGGAAATTCATATTTGATTGAAGTTGACGCATATCTTGTAAGTACAGTGTGCTTGACAAGGCGTAGTTGAAATGCCCAGTAGCGTGAAAAAATGGTAACATTTGTTCGATTGTTGACAAATGCAATTCCCAATTCCCTGTTCGCTCTGCCTCTATGAATTGTTTTGCTATCGTGACCATACGGAAATATTGAATCCACAATTTAGCAGTGGGGCCGTTCAGTTCTAATTTCTCCAGTTGGATTTGAACTCGTGTCGATATTGTTGTGAATGGTTCTTGCTGCAGTTTCAATTCACAATATCCGTCGTCAAAATTTTCTAAAACGTCTTCTATTTCGATCCTCTCTTCCTCGGTGAACTCGACCATTTTCAAGATAATGCGACCTAAGGCCAAATGTGTCAATATATGTCCTCGGATGGCCCTAGCATACGCATGGCCAGTCATCATTTTGTCCACAGATATTGGAGCGTAAATGAGAGACAACAGTTCTTTCAAACCACTACCAGACATTATGTATCCAATCGAGCCCAAAAAAGACATCAACATGTGGAATCCTCCAAGTCTTACGATTACCGATTTCAGTAAAGAATCTGAACTGGATGAGACGATTTCACGAGCTTTCTGATACAGCGGTTGGTCGAAAGTTATAATGCATGTTTGTTGCCCCGCCTTTCTGCATTTTTCGGCTGCAGTGAGCAAGGTTGTATATACAGTATTGTAATCACTTGGAGAAGCATTAATGAATGGCAACGCAACTATGTCAGATATTAAATATTGTTTCGATGCTGTCATTTCTTCCATGAAACCATTCCATCCGCACAATCGAGGAAAGTCATTCATTTTACCATACATCCATAAAATATCTGATGCTCTTGGAATAATAGGATAGCTGTTTTCTATTTGTTTAACTTTAATTGTATGAAGTCCAGTTGCGGTAGTCTGTTTTTCAAAAGTTTGTATGGGAATCTGCCCGAAATTCCCAAGTACGGTTGCAGAAGGAACATCTGTTACCCGGAATATACCGCGTGAAGCTGTATGTACATTTGACTTTGGGTGTAACGCACTGAATCATCCCCATTGAGTGAAATGTGTTTAATCCATCAAGTGTACATACATTAACATCGGCATTGTCAGCAACAAATTGAACAAAACCTGAATTTATGTTCATGTCGGGATGCAATACTGCCGATAATTGAAAGGTATCAGCCTCGGTGTATGAAGCACAACAGCCTAATGCTGATAAAACATTGATAAGATTTTTAGAGCCATATCTGGAATGGAGGAAAGCTGCAAGCCCAACTTGCAAACAAGACAAAAATGACCGTGGTCTTGTCGCTGCTATTATTGAGTGTGCAATAGCCGTACATTGTCTTTGATATTTATCCCTTGATTTACGCTTGTGTTTGAGAATGATTTCCTTCAGGAAAATTTTTAGCGTTTCTGGAACATCGTCTTCTGCAGTGTTAAGAAAATTTTCAGGATTTGGATAGTTATCTGTATCATAAATTTTGGTCCTTATGTCTTCAGAAATTATGGCAGCTGCTGTTCGAACTATTCTCAATCTTTCGGCTGCTTCGTCATGTTTTTTATCCTGATACCACGAATCTAGCAAAACTTGATGATTACGGAAACAAATAATTGGAGTACGTCCTACTAAACTAGTGATGACGATGTCTTCCCCATACTTTTCGGTTAATTTTTTCTTTATTGTTCCATCGCTTGGAGGGTTTTCGACGACACTGCTTAATTCCCGTAAAGAAAATTGACATTGATCTTTGTTTTTCTCTAAATACTCGTAGATACGATCCATAGCGGAAGATACATCTGGCTCAAGTGGTCGGCCCGTTTTGTTAGTGGAAGATCTCGTAGGCAAGCAAAATTTAGAGTAACATGGTCGATGATATTGAGCTCCCACTGTATATAAATCTATCCCCTCGATTCGCGACAGCACCTGAAGCAATATTGTGACAACATTGTGAACATTGCGATCAAAAGTGTAAGATTCGATTGTACAGTGAGAAAGTTTTCTGATATTAATTTCTATCTTCAGTATGCGTATGTTTCATATTTATTACGTAAGACTTATAGATACCTTTCGTTTAACATACGTATTTTTTCAATTTGTTAAATCATGGATTGAAGTGAGAAAATTAATTCATGGAAAAAAGTGTATATTTTTTTACTATACGAGCTGTAATGAATACAATTATTAATTTTTTTCAAAAGTAGATTTTGTATGAAGTTTATTAAATTAATATTTCTTAAAACGTATTTTGCTATAACTCTGTGATAGTTATACGAAATGTTTTGAAATTGCATTTGCCGATTTATTAATTAATGTTATATATTTTGTAACGAATTTTCGTTTATACTCAATGTTTAGAAAAAGTTTGTGAGAAAATACAATGAAATGTACTTCTGAGATGCAATCGATCAATATACACTATTTACTATACATGCATTATTTATTATATTATATTATATTTATTATATGTATATGTATTACATTTATTATATATGTATTATATATATAATAAATATAAAAGTATAAATATAATATAATATAATATAATAATTAATGCATGTATAGTAAATAGTGTATATTGATCGATTGCATCTCAGAAGTACGTTTCATTGTATTTTCTCATAAGGTTTTTCTAAAAATTGAGTATAAACAAAAATTTGTTACGAAATATATAACATTAATTAATGAATTGGCAAATGCAATTTCAAAACATTTCGTATAAATGTCAGAGTTATCGCGAAATGTTTGAAGAAATATTGATTTAATAAACTTTATACAAAATCTACTTTAAAAAAAAATTAATAATTGTATTCATTATAGCTCGTATAGTAAAAAAATATACACCTTTTTCCATGAACTAATTTTCCCACTTCAATCCATGATTTAACAAATTGAAAAAAACGTATGTTGAACGAAAGGTATATCTATAGGTCTTACGTAATAAATATAAAATATACTAAAGATAGAAATTAATATCAGAAAACTTTCGCACTTACAATCGAATCTACCACTTTTGATAACAACTGTACACGGCATCAAGCTCAAGAAAATCAGTATGTAAATTATTAGCAAACGTTTACCTGCTCACTCCAATCATCATCGTTGTTTTTAGCAGCTTTGATGATGCCTTTCTTCCCATTTACGCTGCGAATCTTATAAACTTCGATTCGTTTTCCAAAAGGTTTCTTGCGCTCTTTCGCCAAAAATTCCTCCGTTATCTCTTCGGCACAAAATAAACATTTTGTCCTGAAGTTGAACGGCTGTGGTGGTAACGGTGGATTTTCCTCTGGGCCAGGAATTACTTCACGCGGTCTTTTTAGAAATGCATTAATGCTTTTCTCGTTAGTGTATAGCTTTCGACATTTTTGATGCACTCTTACATTTTTTAGTCCGACAATAAGAGCTGCCTTCCCGTCCTGTCTTTTTTCACTACTATTAATTAAAGAACTGATACCTATAATGATTTTTAAATATATTTAACGTAAAATATTTTTTGAAGGTACATTAGTATATTTTAATCTTAATTATTTCGTAATGTCTTATAGATTTAAGAAATTTTTATTTGCTTAACTGATACCTTTTTCTTTAACGTCGTCAATAGCTCCACTTTGTAAATCATTACCGCAAATAAAACAAACATTTTCGTTTTCCATAATTAATTTATAAGCACGATGCTGTCAAACGATGCTGTTCGTGTAACGTTTTCTTACGTGAATAAGAAACAACAAGAAAGGTCAGAAAATAAGCCGAAAATGTGTACCGTTAAAATAGGAGAAATGATAAGAAAAGTCCGCGTACTTTTCTATTGTCACGCACCACAACAACATAGAAAACTAAAGCCTCATACACAGGTGCGAAGCAACCATCGGGGCCTCGTAGTATTGAGCATGCAACGTATATATTTGATTTGAATATTTTGCGTGACAAGTAGGAGGTTGCAAATTCGACATTATGTGTAAATGTATTTTTAATTTGTTTCCCTGGATTTGCAACACTTTTGTATTAATTTTGTAACACAAAATTAGTCATTAATAAGTTGCAATAATTTGCGTAACTAGTAGAGGGTTGCAAATTTATATTTGGATAAGGGAAGACATTTGAAGCACTCCGTAAAATTTGCAAAACTTTTGCAATTTTTTCACGCTTGTAAAAAGTGCAAAATAATAATTGTTGCTAATTTTTCACTGTTGCGGACCTTGTCCGAGGTTGCAAACTTAACAGCTTGTGACGAAAAATAATCTCAACGTTTGCAACCAATTTGCAAAACTTTTGCAATTTTTTTGGCAAAATTACGACCAAATAAACAATTGTTCCATCATTGATTTAAAAAATATATATTGCGTGCAACATAGAAGGTTGCAAATTGGCACAACTGTTCGGGGCAATTGTAAAAGTTATTCTATCGGTTTGCAGCACTTTTGCAATTTTTTCCTCCAAGTTATAAATAAAAACGTTATTTTACAATAAATTTCAATGTTGCGCGTCTCGAAATAGGTTGCAAATCTAACACATTGTGGAAAATATTACAATAGACATTGCTTTAAGTTTGCAGGACTTTTGCAATTTTTTTCGCAAAGTTATAATAAATTAACATTTTTTTGCAATGTTTAACATGTTCCGGACCTCGGGGATGGTTGCAAAATGAGATTTATTGTTATTTCAACTCACCCAATATTCCATCAAAATTTGAAAACTTTTGTAATTAAAGTTAAATTTTCGAATTTTAATGTCTTTACTGACTGGCCTATAGCCGGTGCGTGCTAAGCAGCTACGTCACAGCTCAAGAGAGAAGGAGACAGCAGATCGTATGTCTGCCCTTCTCTCCCCGCTCGAAACTTGCCGAGTGCCGAGTCAGCCGACTGGCATATCCCCTCCATCTGAGTAGTTCGGACACGAACCATAGCACGGACACGAACCATGTGTGTACCCCAAGGAGAACAGAAAGTCAAGAAATAGTCACAATGACCTCAAAATGACGTCAAAATATAATCATTTTAGGAAAGTCAAGGTGACATCATTTCATATATCCAAGAGGATAATAATGTGACTTTTTCGTGACGGCGCACAGTGGGACATTTTGACGTTCTAGGCGCTCAAAAATCTGAAACAAAATATCTACTCCAGTTTGTAATTTTTTTCGTTCAAGCTGACGTGGAATGATACTAGAAAACGTTTTTGAATGAGAAAGTAGTGTGTTTATTAGTTATTTATGGATAAAAAAGCGATTTTATGAACAAAGGTGATTTTCTAAAGAAAAAAAATTTGAAATAAATTTAAACCTAAACATAAACTAAATGTAAACATAAACATAAACTTTGACATAATATTTTCATATTACTCTAAATCTGAATCACAGCTTTCATTAGAATTCGCCTCACTCTCGACGTTTTCCTGAGAGAGAGAGGGTGATCGTAATAACGGCAATATTTCGGATGAGCTAACCATGGAGCTGTACTGCTGCTGTACGGACAGCTCTGCCGCGGAGTACGACTTAACGATATTAGTACCGTGATCGGTGTTTCGATGTCTCCAACTATTTCGTCGTATCTACGTTATAATTAGGGCCCGGATGTTTAAGCGATTTCTCGGGTCGCGCGCGGAGCACCGCTACATGCGAGTTGTGTGCGTGCGCGTACATGTTTACGTTCAGCAGTCGCGCGCCAGAGAAGAATTGACGATCGTTAAGCCTTGTGTACACGATACTAGAAATCGGTCCGAGTTTCGATTTAAGCCAATCAACTTGCAGCTCTTACAGAAAAGCAGCAGTTTCATTGGCTTAAATCGAAACTCGGACCGATTTCTAGTATCGTGTACACAAGGCTTTACACATACAACTCGCACGCAGCGGTGCTCCGCGCGCGACCCGACAAATCGCCCGAACATCCGGGCCCTACAATTATAACGTAGATACGACGAAATAGTTGGAGACATCGAAACACCGATCACGGTACTAATATCGTTAAGTCGCACTCCGCGGCAGAGCTGTCCGTACAGCAGCAGTACAGCTCCATGGCTAGTTCCGTCATAACGTAAAATTTAATGTTTTGAAAACTTAAATACTTCTACATACTTTCGATATATGAAAAATCAATCCGTTATTTTATGGTATAACAAAGTAAAAGTCTACACGGTGCGCCTCGGCGCGCGCGTGCCAGATCGTATTATAGGCACATACATTTACAAAAACACGCACTATTTGAAAGATCGCAAAAAATCGCAAAATGTCTTTAATGTTTTGAAGACCTAAATACTTCTACTTTCTATCTATGAAAAGATCAATCCGCTATTTTGTGCTATAACAATATAAAAGTTTACATTTTGGCAAGATATATATCAAATTTTCATTTTCTGAACTGTATCTTGATCTATAAAAAACGAACCATCAGGATTACTAAAACAAAAGTGTATATATGTGTTTAGTTACCTTTAATCATGGAGTATACATAGTGTCAGGTGTAATAATTATGGTTACAGCTGTTTGCTTAAAATCGGCGAATAAAAGCAACTGATACTTATGACAAGCCGAGCATCCGGTTCACTCGCTCGATAGTGAACAGTTTGAACCTCTCACATATCCGCTGTAGGCGTCATAAAGCGTAAAGAAATTTGTTTTTGCAAATGTTGAACCTTAATAATAACATTTGTTATAGCGCTAAATGTTTTTAAAAAAGTTTATTTTTGGACTTTTGAGCGCCTAGATCGTCAAAATGTCCCATTGTGCGGCGTCGTGACCTTTCAGTGACTTTTATCAATAAAGTGCAAAAGGCTTTGGTCCATTCTGAACCCTCTTTTATCGACAAAAATGCCTTAAATATGGCTTCTCAGGTGATCTCCAAGTTACTTGTAGAGGCACTTTTATCGTTAAAAGTGAGTTCAGAATATGCACCTTTGTATCACAAGCAGTCAAGCCCATTGCACATGAAATTGCAGAGGCTGCATATGCATAGCATAATACCGCTTTATTATATTCTCTTAGCTTTTAAACACAATAAAACATTAAATAACATTTTACCTATTTCTTAAATTTAGAACGTATCAAAGAAGTTACTACAATAGCTAAAAATAAACATATTTCATAAGAATATTTCATATAATATCCACTTTAACGTAAACATATCTTATTATTAAAAAAACAAAAAGAAATGGAAACTGCTCTGAGTAGTTAACAAAAAAAAACATTATATAAAAGTAAACATTTCTGATTAAAAAAACAATCCCCAACTACTGCTCTGTAAGTAGTTGAAAAAGAAACTAAATATTCATATAGTTAGTGGAATATATCTAAGTGTTAATTTTTCTCTAGTTGTTTGTAGAAAACCAACGTAAAATTTTGGAATGTAACTCTGTTACATTATATGCTGGAAATTTTTTCACAACAGCACCTGATTAAAAAAATAGCGAATTAGTTTTCGTATGAGTATACTTTACCAAAAGTTCGATAGAAGTAATTCAAAATTTACATTCAATTACTATAAGAATGTTTGTGCCTTGTAGTTTTATTTTCACTGATCCTGAACCTGAATAATTAATGATTCTAGCCAATGAATTGGAGAATATTTTTGATAGCAACTTTCCTATAGGTACCGCCTCATTTTTTCCCGTTGGCATCAAGATGACAAAATAATCAACCTGAAACATAGATATGTTACTCACGTACTTGTTATTTATGTATTACGATTACGTGATTTACAATCTGTCTTAAGGGTCGGCAGGAGACACGGTGGAGACCTCTGTCGGGTTGGGTTAGCTGCGAGTGGCTGCGAGTCCGTATTTTATTTATTATAAATTTTTAAGAGCAAAAATGCAAAATCGGGCTCTGTAGCGGACTGCATTATTATATAAAGAGTATATAAAAAAAAATTCACGAATCTATGTAACTTATTTTATGAGAAATCTTGTTATTACGAATCCGTAATTCGTAATAACAAGATTTCTCATAAAATAAGTTACATAAATTCGTGAATTTTTTTTTAATATACTCTTTATATAATAATGCAGTCCGCTACAGAGCCCGATTTTGCATTTTTGCTCTTAAAAATTTATAATAAATAAAATACGGAGTTAAAGTGCAGTTTAACGTGCACTTAGTGCATAAAGTGCACCTGAGTGCACTTGAGTTTGCCTGGGTCTCCTGCCGACCCTTAAGTGAAGAGAAAGAACCAGGTAAACAACTGTAGGGTTTTATTTTTATCTCGTATCTATTTTTTTAGTTAATTGCTTAATTATAACGGAATATGTAAGACTAATATGCAGCAATAAATACAGTAATAAAATAAATAACAGAACATACTGTTGAAAGAAAATTGTCATCATTTTTAAGGAAGTCAAAAGCATAAAAGGCCTCTTCATCCTTAAGAGGCAATATAGGCAAATCTTTTGGCTTAATGGACACTGAATCTTCAGGTGTTAATTTTCTATGCACTCTTGCAAGAGACATGAATACATAATCAAATTTTCCATTTATTTCATGATAATATCCACTCGAATCTACTGCAATCACGATAATGCAGTTCTTTTCTTCACTTCGACTGTACTCAGAATATTTTAAATTGCAATGCCCAACGTCTATAACATAACCTCGTGACAAATATTTTCATGTGACTAAAGGTGGAAGCACATAAAATTGCAGGAGCCATGAGCAGAATGCAGAAGCCATATGCGCATGCGCTATGGTGTCTGCATTCTGCCCATGGCTTCTGAATTTTCAATCTACATAAAAATACATAAGCATAGTTTATGTAGATTGAAAATTCAGAAGCCATGGGCAGAATGCAGATACCATGGCGCATGCGCATATGGCTACTGCATTCTGCTCATGGCTCCTGCAATTTCATGTGCTTCCACCTTAAGGCTGCATTCCGAAATTCACTGCCAGTACTGAAAATCCATAGTATACGTAACGTGATCTGTAGATTTTCAGTACTGGCAGTGTATATCGGAACGCAGCTTAAATGGATGTAAGGAAAATCATAATACATAACCTATAGAACAGTCATAACTTTTCGGAATAAATATCTACTTACTATAAATAGCAAACAAAAGCTTTGTCCTTGAAACAATATTTTAATTTTTCCCAGCACGAAATTGTAACTTCGATACACTGTATAGGACACAACGTGAACTGATGTAGCGCGCAGAGCTGCGTTATAATGACCCGCCGCGCCGTTGTGCTTGAGTGAGAGAGATACAAGAATGCACCCAAGAACTGCGCACACGCTGCAAATTAAATGTTCGGCATCACGAAAAGTCACATTCTTATCATGATGGTGTCATTTTTATTAAAAAAAAGGTTTTATGTGCGTATACTATAAAGTTCAAGTACTAATATGTAATTATAAATATCGGAAACAATTTAAGTGTAAATTATTGCAAAACATTTAAAATAACATATTGAATTTCAAAATCATAATTTAATCAATTTTTCGTCATGATCAAAAAATGACTGTTTGCAATCATTTTTTCGTCATTTTGACGTCATTTTGACGTCATTTTGACTTTTTCTTGACTTTCTGTTCTCCTTGAGTCATAACCCTAAGAGCACAGTTGACGGAAAGTCGACGGCAAGTCGACTTTTATAAGTCGACTTCTAGTCGACTTCTAAAAATGGCGGAAAGTCGACTAAAAGTCGACTTCTAAATAGTCGACTTCTAAAAATGGCGGAAAGTCGACTAAAAGTCGACTTCTAAATAGTCGACTTATAAAAAGACGGAAAACAGTCAAGCGGCGCGTCATGCATCATCAATATGGCGGCGAATCTCGAGGAGGCTGGAGGACCAGATGAGTGGACCAGAGTTTACGCGAGTGCGAGGAATACGTGCCGCGAGACAGGACACGATAAGACGCCAGATAGTTCTTGCAGGTATGGCGGATCAAGTCGCGAGAAAGGTTTTGCCCGACGAGGTAAAAGAGGATCAGGATAAGGCCAAGTGGAAACATGCTTACAGGTTAGGTATGGTGTGTTATTAATTATCATCGATAATTAAGACCTATTGAATGCGACCTCTCCATTCTGTATCATCTTTCAGAACACCAGAAATGAAGGAACCTGTGTTCATGCATTCTTCGTGCGTTCTACGGAAAATCAGTCCGGAATAGGTGGTTTATAAAGAGGTGTACGAAACGAATAAGATGTACATGCGAGGTGTCACGGTGATAGAACCCGAATGATTGCCGAAATTCGTCCATGCTATGCCATCTTAGTGAACCATTGGTTGATCCACCGCCAAGGTATTTTTATCACAATTGTTGCTTTATAATGTTTTTCTTACTTATTTATAAAGATATTTATAGATATAATCAATGAACCGGGAAGATCATTTGCCGCGTGTCTGGTACATTCGGAAAGGCCGAATGGGCACTACCATCGATGGATATAGAGCATCCGTGGACGGTGTCAAGTGGTTAGCGTATTTCTTCTTGGAGGGTCAAGTGTGCCCTAAGCTGAAACGATTTGTCCCGTCGCTGCTGACGACACCTGGGAGCATCACCAAGTCATGGGCCAGGTAAATCGTTATTCTATCTCCTTTTGATTTCACGTTGATTCATCGAATAGATTACATCAATTCAATACGATTTTTTCAGGTTGATACCACGCACTCAAGCAATAGTACAAACGCTGCAGTCGCAGGGAGTCGTGTCCAAACACAAACTGCTAGAAATCTGGGGTTCGGATAAAAAATGTGAGATTTTAATTTATAAAATAATATTTAGATATTATCATAGACTTCTATACAATACTAGACCGCTGACAGACATCTCGCCCGTGATGCTTGCCGCCATGTTGATTTTAGTCAAGATATGCTATAGGTACTACAGATTCTATACAAGTGGTTTTATACAAGATTTCTATACAATAGTCTGGCATATACAGAATGTCCAAAAGAAAGGGTTTAATACTACAGGAGTAGTGGTTCGATTTCGGCATCCAAGTACGCTACACGTCGAAGGCATGACTTACAAACTTATTGATAACATGTACCAATATTTAACACAAAAACATTCGCCTGCTTCGTTATGTACTGTAATAACGAATGCAGATAAACGCACATCATGAGCAACTGAACACCCGATAGTGACTTATTGTTAATTCAATATGGCCGCACCCTTCACTAACACTTGCACCTTGCACTCGCATCAGCTTTTCGGCAGTGCGTCCATAGATGTTAGTGGTCTAGTATAAAAGTCTGTGGATATTATATATTTATAATTATATATATATATATATATATAATATTATTATATATTTACAACATTATGATAATAATATGATATATATTTATATAGCTAATTTTGCATATTGTTTCGCGATTAACGCTGGAATGTTTTAATTTTAGTTCTGTTATTGTCAGCTTACCAGAAGTGGCTGCCGGAATCCGCGCACGCAGAAGTGGCACAGATATGGCCGCCTTTGTAATTAAGAATAAAACATTAGGATTGTAATTATACAGTTTTTTAGATAATTAAATTATTTTATATATGAAAAAAAATCGAAATGCATCAGTTTTAGCCCTCCAGCAAGGGGTCGATTGTGTATCTTGAAATAATGAGGTAAAAATTACAAAAGTGAGAAAATTCATTAGCGTATCTACGATTTTATTTATCAAAATCTAATAAAATCTGTTAACTTTTGTTATTTTTACCTCGTTTCAAGATACACAATCGACCTCCAGACGTACGCGGCGGTTTATTTTATCGACTTTAAAAGTTGGCGGGAAGTCGACTTTTCGTCATGACGGGAAGTCGACTTTTCATCATGACGGGAAGTCGACTTTAAGTCGGTGGTTTTTGCGACATTCGCCGACTTCAAGTCGACTTAAAGTCGACTTTCGTCCTTAAAAATGTCGACTTTTCTGCCAAGTCAGTTTCGGTAGAAGTCGACTTCAAGTCGACTTAAAGTCGACTTAAAGTCGACTTTTTGCTCTTAGGGAAGTTACTACAGAAGTAATGCTGGGTCTACAATGCGAGTCGCAAAGTCGTGAGTCGCAAGAATTGACCAATCACAGTCGATTATTCTCCTTAAATTCGACTGTGATTGGTCAATTCTTGCGACTCACGACTTTGCGACTCGCATTGTAGACCCAGCATAACGCTCGCGTAAACGTAGTACTAGAAAAATAATCTAATCTGAGCTCGAAAAAACTTCCAACAGTTGCAAAATAAACGTTCTGCTGAACGCAGCCAACCCTAAGAGCAAAAAGTCGACTTTAAGTCGACTTGAAGTCGACTTCTACCGAAACTGACTTGGCAGAAAAGTCGACATTTTTAAGGACGAAAGTCGACTTTAAGTCGACTTGAAGTCGGCGAATGTCGCAAAAACCACCGACTTAAAGTCGACTTCCCGTCATGATGAAAAGTCGACTTCCCGTCATGACGAAAAGTCGACTTCCCGCCAACTTTTAAAGTCGATAAAATAAACCGCCGCGTACGTCTGGAGGTCGATTGTGTATCTTGAAACGAGGTAAAAATAACAAAAGTTAACAGATTTTATTAGATTTTGATAAATAAAATCGTAGATACGCTAATGAATTTTCTCACTTTTGTAATTTTTACCTCATTATTTCAAGATACACAATCGACCCCTTGCTGGAGGGCTAAAACTGATGCATTTCGATTTTTTTTCATATATAAAATAATTTAATTATCTAAAAAACTGTATAATTACAATCCTAATGTTTTATTCTTAATTACAAAGGCGGCCATATCTGTGCCACTTCTGCGTGCGCGGATTCCGGCAGCCACTTCTGGTAAGCTGACAATAACAGAACTAAAATTAAAACATTCCAGCGTTAATCGCGAAACAATATGCAAAATTAGCTATATAAATATATATCATATTATTATCATAATGTTGTAAATATATAATAATATTATATATATATATATATATATATATATATATATATACAGGGTGTCCCATTTTAACTTGGACAGCAAAATATCTCAAAAACTAAGCTCCACATACAAAAATGTTTCAGACAAAAGTTGTATGGTTTCAAGGGGGACATAAGATGGTACCATTGGTTTGACCTTGGATGGTCGTTTAAAGCTCACGTAAACGACACCTTTAATTTCTTAAATGGAAACCCCTATTTTTCAATGCATATTCTTGTAGCTAATCTCGAGAGCTTTTCAAAACACTATAATAAAGTATTTTTTCATTAAGAACTTTTGGAATTATGAGGCTTAAAAGTTCTAGTATTTTGACATAAAATACAAAATATCTTGTAAAACATTAAGTTTTCGGTAATGTTACCTTAATACTTTTATGCACAGAATAATGAGACGAATCAATTGGTATGAAAAAAGGCACAGTTCCTTTAAGAAAAAATATGTAATTTGCAACACGCATCTGCATACTTTTTCTTAAAAGCAACTATGTCTTTTTTTCATACCAATTGATTCGTCTCATTATTCTGTGCATAAAAGTATTAAGGTAACATTACCGAAAACTTAATGTTTTACAAGATATTTTGTAATTTATGTCAAAATACTAGAACTTTCAAGCCTCATAATTCCAAAAGTTCTTAACGAAAAAATACTTTATTATAGTGTTTTGAAAAGCTCTCGAGATTAGCTACAAGAATATGCATTGAAAAATAGGGGTTTCCATTTAAGAAATTAAAGGTGTCGTTTATGTGAGCTTTAAACGACCATCCAAGGTCAAACCAATGGTACCATCTTATGTCCCCCTTGAAACCATACAACTTTTGTCTGAAACATTTTTGTATGTGGAGCTTAGTTTTTGAGATATTTTGCTGTCCAAGTTAAAATGGGACACCCTGTATATATATATTATTATGAATATATAATATCCACAGACTTTTATACTAGACCACTAACATCTATGGACGCACTGCCGAAAAGCTGATGCGAGTGCAAGGTGCAAGTGTTAGTGAAGGGTGCGGCCATATTGAATTAACAATAAGTCACTATCGGGTGTTCAGTTGCTCATGATGTGCGTTTATCTGCATTCGTTATTACAGTACATAACGAAGCAGGCGAATGTTTTTGTGTTAAATATTGGTACATGTTATCAATAAGTTTGTAAGTCATGCCTTCGACGTGTAGCGTACTTGGATGCCGAAATCGAACCACTACTCCTTAATACTACTCCTGTAGTATTAAACCCTTTCTTTTGGACATTCTGTATATGCCAGACTATTGTATAGAAATCTTGTATAAAACCACTTGTATAGAATCTGTAGTACCTATAGCATATCTTGACTAAAATCAACATGGCGGCAAGCATCACGGGCGAGATGTCTGTCAGCGGTCTAGTATTGTATAGAAGTCTATGATAATATCTAAATATTATTTTATAAATTAAAATCTCACATTTTTTATCCGAACCCCAGATTTCTAGCAGTTTGTGTTTG
Source organism: Temnothorax nylanderi (assembly GCF_030848795.1). NCBI lineage: Eukaryota > Metazoa > Arthropoda > Insecta > Hymenoptera > Formicidae > Temnothorax > Temnothorax nylanderi. Next base: position 49,791 of record NW_027249328.1, on the reverse strand, counting down.
GACACGACTCCCTGCGACTGCAGCGTTTGTACTATTGCTTGAGTGCGTGGTATCAACCTGAAAAAATCGTATTGAATTGATGTAATCTATTCGATGAATCAACGTGAAATCAAAAGGAGATAGAATAACGATTTACCTGGCCCATGACTTGGTGATGCTCCCAGGTGTCGTCAGCAGCAACGGGACAAATCGTTTCAGCTTAGGGCACACTTGACCCTCCAAGAAGAAATACGCTAACCACTTGACACCGTCCACGGATGCTCTATATCCATCGATGGTAGTGCCCATTCGGCCTTTCCGAATGTACCAGACACGCGGCAAATGATCTTCCCGGTTCATTGATTATATCTATAAATATCTTTATAAATAAGTAGGAAAAACATTATAAAGCAACAATTGTGATAAAAATACCTTGGCGGTGGATCAACCAATGGTTCACTAAGATGGCATAGCATGGGCGAATTTCGGCAATCATTCGGGTTCTATCACCGTGACACCTCGCATGTACATCTTATTCGTTTCGTACACCTCTTTATAAACCACCTATTCCGGACTGATTTTCCGTAGAACGCACGAAGAATGCATGAACACAGGTTCCTTCATTTCTGATGTTCTGAAAGATGATACAGAATGGAGAGGTCGCATTCAATAGGTCTTAATTATCGATGATAATTAATAACACACCATACCTAACCTGTAAGCATGTTTCCACTTGGCCTTATCCTGATCCTCTTTTACCTCGTCGGGCAAAACCTTTCTCGCGACTTGATCCGCCATACCTGCAAGAACTATCTGGCGTCTTATCGTGTCCTGTCTCGCGGCACGTATTCCTCGCACTCGCGTAAACTCTGGTCCACTCATCTGGTCCTCCAGCCTCCTCGAGATTCGCCGCCATATTGATGATGCATGACGCGCCGCTTGACTGTTTTCCGTCTTTTTATAAGTCGACTATTTAGAAGTCGACTTTTAGTCGACTTTCCGCCATTTTTAGAAGTCGACTAGAAGTCGACTTATAAAAGTCGACTTGCCGTCGACTTTCCGTCAACTGTGCTCTTAGGGAATGCAATATAAAAAATATTTTTGTTATATATACTTTTTATAATCCCGTCGTGTTCATTTAAAAAGTGTAAAAATACATCATACATAGATAAGACATCGAATAATTAATAAAAAAATTTCGACAGAAAATAATAGAATATAAGACATAAAAGAAAAATGACAAAATTCTCAAATAAAAAGTAATTTATGTGTTTATTGTTTCTTATACGTGTTTATGTATTTGTTATATTTGTTTATTTATATTTGTGTTTGTATTCATTATTTTTTAAAATATATATTTACCGTATAAATTATAGTTACACACGAAAGGTCTTTTATTAAAACTCTTTCTTGCCCGAATCTTCGTTTTAATATCCATTTGAATTATACAAAATGGCGGAATCTTGTCACGCTCTCTTATTGGTCAGTAGAAATGCCTGCGTCGTAGCACACCTTGTTACTTACACCATGTTCAGTGGTATGTATGTATGTACATATGTATGTACACTGGGCTAGTGGCTTTCCCACTCTTTCTCTCCCTCCTATCCAAACATGAACGCCGCCTCGCGAACCTAAGTCTATTTACACGGCTACCAGTAGCGGTTCAAGCTACTCACAGTTGACTATACAAACAGTGGCAAAAGCTGGCCATATTGTCCTCGGATTAGAGGCAGGAGCCAATTAAATAAAGAAGAAGAAGAGAAGAAGTATGTACACTGGGGGGCACAAATGGGTTCCTTTTCGGTGTAGATGAGTGCACCATTTCTAGGTTCGCAATTGGCTGGAAGGTAGAAATAATGCGCTCATCTACACCGAAAAAGGAACTCATTCCTGCTCCCCATTGTATGTACATACGTATGTATGTATATACCTATATGCTGCCCCGATATAACAGATTTCCTAACCCCACAACTGTTATTTTTAGTACTTTATAACTTTTGTCCTACGTGAGAGTGACAACTTTAACTTTCGTATTCGTATTGTACGTACAAAAATACACAATACTAGTAAGTTTCAGCCAAATCGATAAGCCACTTTCTTTCATATAATTACCCATAGTTTAAAGTATTAATATTAATTATACAGTTAATGTTAATTTATCAATATATCATTGTGTTTATTTTTATAGTTTACTCAATGTATTTGGTATAAATCATACGCAATATGTTTTCATGTAAACAAATTACTACATTTGTTTATGATACAAAGGATTTTAATTTTATCATTAATTCATGCGAGGAAAATGAGTCTTCATTTGATAATGTTTTGAAGCATATGTGGAAACAAGCTGAAGAAATTAAAGCATTTCGCTATATTTTAAATATACGAGAGAGTAAAACATTGAAGGGAAAATACAGATTTCTAATACAGGTATACTCATTAATATCTAAAAATAATATTTTTGTATAATGCATAATGCAATGACAATTTCAGTTAAATCCAGATAGGGCTCAGTGTAGACGTGCTCCGGAATCAATCACATCTACGTTACAATCTTTTAGCCCTATAGGTTTTAATTTCACTAAGCTAACACAGCAAGAAATATTATTTGACATAGGAAATGGCGACACAAATGACATAGTTGCAATTAATGCCAGTCCTTTGGAACAAAGTCATTGTTTACTTCTTACAGAACGTTTAAAATGTTTGCCACAAATTATGACAGAGTATAGTCTTCGCAAAGTAATAGAATTATGTCTATTAAGCAATTTATGGTAATTATTGTTATATTAGAAATATTTAAATGTGACATGAAATTATATATATATATATACTATATATATGTATATATTTTTCTTTCACCAGTAAAGCGGAGAACACAGACTTTTGCATAACGCATTATGCGTTATGCACACAAAAGTCTGTGCTCCCCGCTTAAATATTAAAAAATTAATCCGAATTTAACCCACACAACTGGCCAAAATTACCCCTTTATTGAAAAATCACAACGTTTCAACCCTTATCAGGTCCTTTTCAAGATATTATTACAAAGCCGTAACATACAGGTACACAAAAAATATCATACGTCACCAGACGTATTTCTACACTTTTACATTTTATTATTTAACGCACAAAAATATCGTATGTACGCACGATGTAACTTAGGAATCAACGTCTGGCGACGTATGATGTTTTTTGCGTATATGCCCTTAGGAAAATTTACTTAAAAAAACTTAAAATAAACTAGAAAGTTTACCAAAGAAATTACTATTGATAAACTATTGATAAACTAGAAGTGATTTCGAACCAAACTTTAAGTATTTCTATAATATACTTTAAAGATTACTTTAAGTTAACTCATGCAATTACTATTAATCACCCCAAAAAAAATATTCTGTCATTTAGTGGCTCCCGCTTGATTTTAGAGGATTTTCCTCTGAAATACGGTCTCAAGAAGATATTTTAAAATCTAGAGGAATATCCTCTAACCATGAGACACTAGACTTAAGATTGCAGTCCTCTTAATACTAGAGGACACTGATTTCCGATATTCACCCGGAATACAAAAAAATTATTTATTTCGAAATTTTATTACTATTTTATAACTAAATTTGTTTCTTAAGATGCAGTCTATGATTATAAATATTTTCTCGTATTTGAAAAACACACTTACCTTGGTGGGATTCGAACTCGGGACCTCTGGATCGTGAGCCAACTGCCTTACGTGGTAGACTACTTCTTAATTTGATGTAAGTGTTATATATAGTCTACATATGTCATAACCAGCGCAAATATATAATTTTCCAAAAATCATCTTAAGAAACAAATTCAGTTTAAAAAGAGTAATAAAATTTTGAATTGGATATATGATATAATATTTCTTAATGTCTCGTGTGGTGCAAGTGTGGTGAAAAAGGGAACTTGTCTTTTTAAGTATACTGTTGAAACAACACGCATAAGTTAAAATCAGCTTTAAGTATTACCTTTATAAAAAGTAAAGTTAAAGTATATTTATAAGTATTACGTTTGTTAAAAGTAAATTTAAAGTATATTTGCGACTTGCTTATAAAGTTTTTATTGAGGTTAATAACTGAAAGAAAACTTTACGCTCGGCTGTCAGTATACTATTAGTCTACTATTATATTATATACTATTATTACGGCTAGTATACTTTATAATACTTTAAAATACTTTAAGTAACTTTAAAAAACTTTAAGTAAATTTTCCTAAGGGTGTTGCGGCTTTGTAATAATATTTCACTTGAAAAGGACCTGATAAGGGTTGAAACGTTGTTATTTTTCAATAAAGGGGTAATTTTGGCCAGTTGTGTCGGTTAAATTCAGATTAATTTTTTATTTTTACTTTAGGTCTTTAAGGGCTGCTTTCAATGGTTTATGTGCGCATGCCTCTGTTAATCATTTACATTGGCATTTATACTATTTAAAATACGAGATGCTTCTTGAATATATTGTAGGTAATATTATTTTCGATAACAACCTGTTGTAAATATTTGCAAGATGTTATCGATATTTATTTTGTTTTAGGATGTTTGCAGTTATATTTCTGGTATACACTTGTTAGTAGATTATCCAGCAAAAGGATTCTGTCTTAAATTGTCTGATTTTAAAAATATTGAAGATTTTGTATCTCGCACATTTCTTGTAGTGAACTATTTACAATTACGTCGAATGGCATATAATGTATATATTACACGAGCAAAATCAAAATCTAATGATGAATTATATAACGATATACGAATTTATATTTGGGCTAGAAAGCCATTAATTGGTGTCAAAGATACAACTGCATTTATACCTGGAGTTTGCGAACTCTTTGGACATTTATCAATTAGAGGTAAGAATAAAATCTGTATTTGAATACAGGGTGTTTAAAAAAAGTGTTCCATATTTTGAGAGCAAGTAGTACTCATCAAAATAAGAAGAAAATGTCCAGTAAACATGGGTCCTAAATCAAATACCTGTTAAGATATGGACCAATCTTTATCGTATACTATAAGAGGTGTTCTATGTGGATCCCATTTATTGTCACACATTTTAAATAAAAAAAAAATACTTAGGGCTCGGGCACATAAAAAACTTAAGCAGACAGACGTAAGCGGTAAGAAAATCAGCAGTATGGATTCGCTATCGCTTGCGTTGTCTTAAGTTCTTGATTGTGATTGGCTGATTTGCTTACTGCTTAAGTTATTCTATGTGCTCGGGCTCTTATTCCTACAATGTTTGTAGAAATCGAAAAATTTTTTTTAACACCCTGTATAAAGAGTTTTTTGTATTTTTATATTCAATAATATAAATAATTATAACGTAATACATGTATTTTAGATGAAAATATGTACAATAATCTAACAGAAAATGATGTAATTAATGTTCTTTGTAATATTACGGAAAAATATTTTTTATTAATCAAAGATGAGCTTAAAATTATTTTGAAAAAATAAAAATGTTTATTATAGAATATGATAAAGTTTTTTTATTCTTTTGTTGCAATATAATTAAATCTATAAATTAAAATTTGTTGAAATTTATTACATTGTGATAATTAAAATTTTATTACTACTTGAAATTTTCAAATATACAGGATGTTTCCCAAGTGAGAAGCATTGCAGTGGTGGATTCAGGGGGTCGATTGTGTATCTTGAAACGAGGTGAAAATTACAAAAGTGTGTGAACAGATTTTACTAGATTTCGACAAATGAAATCGTAGATACGCTAGCGAACTTCCTCACTTTTGTAATTTTCACCTTATTTCAAGATACACAATCGACCCCCAAGCATAAAAACAATAAAAAAAAAGTATATATAAACATGAGTCCTATTTGAACTTGTTTCCGAGTTATAACCATTTTTGTGCTCCAGTAATTACTACGTTTACGCGAGCGTTACTTCTGTAGTAACTTATGATAATTCACCCGTTTACGCGGAGTAAATTATCGTAAGTTACTACAAAATCTCGTTTACGCGAAGGGAAATCCCGTTTACGCGAAGAAATTATCGTAAGTTACTACAGAAGTAACGCTCGCGTAAACGTAGTAAATGTTATACATACATACATACTACGTTTACGCGAGCGTTACTTCTATAGTAACTTATGATAAATTACGATAATTTACTCCGCGTAAACGAGTGAATTATCTTAAGTTACTACAGAAGTAACGCTCGCGTAAACGTAATAACATACTACGTTTACGCGAACGTTACTTCTGTAGTAACTTACGATAATTCCTTCGCGTAAACGGGATTTTCCTTCGCGTAAACGGGATTTTGTAGTAACTTACGATAATTTACTCCGCGTAAACGGGTGAATTATCATAAGTTACTACAGAAGTAACGCTCGCGTAAACGTAGTATGTGATACTGTTACTATAAAAGCGAAGTTTCTATATAAAAACTCGAAAATTTTATTTTGACCATTTTTCCAAAAAATCGCTCTTTAGCAGCTTGAAGGCGATGCTGCTGATTACGAATATCATAGTTAAAGTGCGATTTCTCAATATTTTGGCCGTAATATGGATTTTACTATTCTAGTAATAAATGTCTCCTGCCGACCCTTAAATAGTAAATAACTAGTAAATTAGTTTGATTATTGGCTGATCAGCTCAAATATACTATTTAATACGCGTATCAAGAGATCGGTGTAAACTAGGCCACATACATCTGGGGGTCGATTCTGTATCTTGGGACGAGGTGAAAATTACAAAAGTGAGGAAATTCACTAGAGAATCTACAATTTCATTTGTCGAAATCTAGTAAATCTCTTCACTTTTGTAATTTTCACCTCGTCTCAAAATACAGAATCGACCATCGACCTCCTGGGGGTCAATCATGTATTAATGTGAAACGTGGAAAGTGAAAAGTTTTATATGACTATCTCTTTCTATTTAACATCAATAGAAAGAGAGATTTTTTATTTTTCACGTTTCCACCCTAGGGGAAAAGATTCATGATTGACCCCCTGGGGGCCTATTACGGATCTTTTCACGAGGTGAAAATGCGAAAAGTGAGAGAATTCACTAGAGTATCTACGATTTCATTGGTCGAATTCTAGTAAATCTGTTCACTTTTCGCATTTTTACCTCGTGAAAAGATACGTAAAGCAGGGGGTCGATTCTGTATCTTGGGACGAGGTAAAAATTACAAAAGTGAGGAAATTCACTAGAGAATCTACAATTTTATTTGTCGAAATCTAGTAAATCTGTTCACTTTTGTAATTTTCACCTCGTCTCAAAATACAGAATCGACCTCCAGGGCACACACACTTTTCGTAGAACGTAACAGTAAAGGTGCGATTTTACGATGACGCTCGACGCTGGATTCGAGCGTCAAATCTGGTCACGTGATAGATTCAGAGGGACGCGAAATATAACCTAACCACTGGATTGGCTGAAATGAGCGTCGAGTGTCAAAGCTAAACACAGTTTAGCTTTTTGACGCTCGAATCCAGCGTCGAGCGTCATCGTGAAATCGCACCTTAATGCTAAGACTCCATAGACGCGGAAACGCCGTGCGGCAGAGTGCGTTGACCAATCAGAAGGCTGCCGCAAGTCGCCTCCGGCAAAATCAAAATTTGTTGATTGGTCAACGCACTCTGCCGCACGGCGTTGCCGCGTCTATGGAGTCTTAGCATAATGGTGCGATCCCATGGTACGGAACGTATGCGCAATGCGGAATTGGCGGAATGAAGTCTGTCCAATCGCAGATATTCCGCCAGTTGCGTTCCGCTGAAATATCTTTTTCGATGTCCCATGGAGCGGAATTCGCGGAAGCGCAATTGACTCTTGCCAATCACAAGATTGTTTCCCATAGATCCTTTCATTGTATCTATCGGAACAGTGTATATTATTGGCACGTACAGACTACGCTTCCGCATTTTCCGCTCCATGGGACACGGAAAATTATATTTCAGCGGAACGGAATCACACGTACATACATGCAATACATCTGTCACATTAACGAATTCCATTCATAACCTACAAAATTGTCACCAATTGCCACCAAAGCCAAAAATTTAAATAGTTTTTAATAATATTCTTACGGATCTCTGTTGAGATTCTGACATTTTGTCTTTTCACACTCGCACACAAGGACATAATAAGTAGGCTTCCGCAGTTTCCGCACGATCAGTGCGGATAAAATAAAAACTTGCGGATAAAAGTCGGCGGAACCAACGTAAAAGAGGTCGACCCAATCACGAGCATTCCGCCAATTCCGCATTGCGCATACGTTCCGTACCATGGGATCGCACCATAAGGTCGAAACCTAAAGCCCCTTGCACAATGCCAGGCAACAGGCAATAGAAACAGGAAATAACCAAAAAATCGTTAATTACAACCTAAAAAATTCGAATGCTATGATTGGTTGGCAACAGGCAATAGGCACAGAATTTCCAACGTGACGGAAACTCTGTGCCTATTGCCTGTGTCACTGTTTATTATGCATTTATACATGATTTCTGATTTCTATTCCCTGTTCCTATTGCCTGTTGCCTGGCATTGTGCAAGGGGCTTTACGCTGCGTTCCCACTATACGCGTCGCGCGTCACGTCGTCTGTCGTTAACCAATCAAAACATCTTATTTTATTACTTTGTGACGAGATGTTTAGATTGGTTAACGACAGACGACGCGACGCGCGACGCGTATAGTGGGAACGCAGCCTTACTGTTAAGGCCATCGCACACAAAATGCATAGTTTAGCATAAGCGTAGCATAAGACCGCTAAACCAATGAGCATCCAGTATAAAGTCGCCATATTAATTTACATAAGATGCTCATTGGTCCAGCTGTCTTATGCTATGCTTATGCAACCTATGCAATTTTGTGTGCGATGGCCTTTATGCGGGGTCTACAATGCGAGTCGCAAAGTCGTGAGTCGCAAGAATTGACCAATCACAATCGAATCTGAGGAGAATAATCGACTGTGATTGGTCAATTCTTGCGACTCACGACTTTGCGACTCCCATTGTAGACCCCGCATTACGTTCTACGAAAAATTGTGTGTGCCCTGCCTAATGCTGCGTTCCCACTATACGCGTCGCGCGTCGCGTCATGACGCCGCGTCATGAGTTATCCAATCAAAGCGTTTCATTTTATGGCAAGATCTCGCGTCGGAAATGACGTCATAAAATGAAACGTTTTGATTGGATAACTCGTGACGCGCTCAGTGGAAACTCAGCCTTAAGCTGAGTTCCCACTATACGCGTCGCGCGTCGCGTCATCCGAGTTATACCAATCAAAACATCTCATTTTATTACATTACTTGTGACGGGAACAAAATGGGATGTTTTGATTGGTTTAACTCGGATGACGCGACGCGTGACGCGCTCAGTGGAAACTCAGCCTAATAGGCCCCCTAGTACTATTTTAAGTGCAGAAAGTGTAATATAGTGCAGCTACTAATGTGAGCTCAAAAAGAATTTTTTTTAAGTAGCAGTAGCACCGAGTAAACGCCGATTAATTACAACCTCCAAATTGTCCGAATGGTCCGCGGGTCCGAATTGGTCCGAATCTTCGGTTACAAACAGTCGTTTCTCCCGTGTTTATATACGAATCGATTACATTATAAGAACGAAGTGTGCGATGTAACAACGATGTTATTCGACGAGAGGAATTGCCGAGTGTTTTTAAAGAGAGGGAAATACGTAAGTATGTATGTATGTACATATATATATTCGATATCGGGATGATAAGATAGATCTCGTAATATAAGGTGACCCTCGAGTCAAATAACGCAGGTACGACAGCAGGCATTTGAGATATTACGTTGATTTGCCCGTTTTTTTTTTAAGCGTTACATTATAAATATATATACGTTATACTAACAAGAGCGCAAAGTTCAATGATTGTATATTTATCAGTAAATGTATATAATTAAGGCGATAGATGGATCAATAATCTGGCTCTCTGGAGTTCTCAGTTTTCTTTGCGTTGAGAAATTTATCTTCCGAATAATTACGAAAGTTACAGTAGCATATAAAATATATCTACTTAATAATACAAATAAAAGGGAATTTTTGAGAAAGCATAGAATTATTCGAGATTCAAGGTTTCACGCACGAAGTCGGTATCCACAAGCAAAGAGGATATCGAAGTAAAAGTATGATAAAGCATTTTGTTTTATATAAATAGAAACAAACAAATCGTATTATCAAAATGCATTATCAAAATAAAAACATACGATCGTATTATATAGTCATCTATATACTATGTTTACGCGAGCGTTACTTCTGTAGTAACTTACGATATATCACTCGTTTACGCGGAGTAAATTATCGCAAGTTACTACAAAATCCCGTTTACGCGAAGGAAAATCCCGTTTACGCGAAGGAATTATCGTAAGTTACTACAAAAGTAACGCTCGCGTAAACGTAGTAATTATCAAAAAGATTACTTTTAATGCAGGATCAGTTTTTTGACTTGTGCTCATTAAGAACTTTTGATTAACTTTGGCGAATAGTATATTTTTCTGAATGCTCTTCTCTATACATTTTTTTTATTAAAGAAATGTTAAAAGCAAGAAAAATAATTTTTAGTTATTTGTATTGCATAAAAATGTTTATACTTATATGTATTGAAAATGTTTGTTTCTTGTTGTAGATGTATCTTGAAGATGGAACTCAAATGTGCAATTCAAATGTACGATTGGGGAAAACGTGGTATGAACAGTATTGTCGCGTCTTTGATAAAATCAGCCAATGCCGATTTCATGGTGGATGAGCAGAAGACTTATGCAGAATTATGGATGGGCACTCACAAGAATGGTCCATCGTATCTTAAGGACACAGATGTCCCTCTGCAGAAATACGTCCAAGAGAATATCGAGACGTTAGGCAGCAACGGAGTACAAATGTTTGGTTCCAACTTGTCTTTCCTCTTTAAAGTCTTGTCTATAAGTAAAGCTTTGTCCATTCAAGTGCATCCGGATAAGGTAACATCTTTTTTTCCATTAAGCATAAAAGTGTGGTGCGTTACAATCGATCTGTGGTCTTTCAGAAAAAGGCGAAGAAGCTGCACGAGTTATATCCGGATATTTACAAAGATCCGAATCATAAACCGGAACTAGCCATAGCTCTGTGTCCTTTTGAAGCACTGTGCGGATTCCGTCCAATTGATGAAATAAAAGATTATCTGAATAACATATCGGAGTTATTTGCCGTCGTAGGGGAAACTAATGTTCATCGCTTATCTCAAGCAGCTGATTCTACAATCAGCGACGCTTTGCAACAGTGTTTTTACAGTCTTATGACTTGTGATTCCAATAAAGTAACACAGCAATTGAGAAGCTTGATAGACAGATTACACGATACAGGTAACAATTTCTATATAACTTTCTTAACGATTGTACCATAATTTATTGATTGTACCGTAATTTAATGATTATACCATAATTTATTGTATACTTGTGTATCTTTGCGTTCTTCTTCGTCGGAAGAATCCTTTGTTAGAAAATATAATCATGTTTAGTCGCTCTCAGATGATTCTTATAGGCAGTGGATAAAAGCCGATCTGTTAGAACGTTTGCACGGGGATTATCCTGGAGATGTAGGCTGTTTTGCAATATATCTATTTAATTATGTAACGCTGCAGCCAGGTGAAGCCATATACATTGGACCAAACGTACCTCACGCGTATCTCTCTGGCGGTAAATTATTTTTGGATTTGGATTTTAATATGTTTACTCAAATATAATAAAAATTGAGTTTTCAATCCAATTTTCAGATTGTATAGAGTGTATGGCATGTTCAGATAATGTAATAAGAGCTGGACTTACTCCAAAACTGAAAGATGTAGAAACTTTAATCCAAGTATTGTCATTTGAATGCAAATCGTCTTCTGTGAAAAAGATTCAACCATTCCGAGAAGATATATTCACCCAAGTTTTTCGTCCGCCAGTTTCAGAATTTGCAGTTGCTAAAATCACTGTGAGTTTTGATACGTTATTATTCAGTGAAATAATCGCGATTGTATTTTTATCTTAAATATCTTGCAGTTACCGCCTGGACGACCATCTTACAGTTTAAAACCGAGAAACTCGCCTAGCATTCTGTTAATAGTTGGTGGTAAAGCAAAAATATCTTCTAAGATTTTTTCCCGCGGGTCCGTTTTGTTTATTCCTGCCAATGATGAAGTGGAGATGAAAGTTTTATGTGGTTGCCATCCTATGCTGATGTTTCAAGCATTTTCAAATGTTTGAGAATGTGGATTAAATCAACAAACGTTGATAATATGCTTGTGAAGTGCCAAATATGGTTAATATTTTAAAGCAGTTTGTACATGAAATTTTCTGTACGCATAATGATGTTAAATTTTCTAATTACTTGCTAATGTACATGATTTTCTCGAGAGTACATGAAAAACGTTATCTTGAGAAGCACAGTTATGAACTGTACATTATCTAGAAACTTATTTATACAATAACTATATTATATAAAACATGTGGCAGAGTATCGGCATAAATCATGCCGCAGAGTGACGTGCGCCAATGATCCGGGTTCTAATCCAACCAAAAATTCGTCAATCGCGACGATCGCCACCTCTCGGATGGTGATGGCAATCCACCGAAAGTATCTTGTCACGAGAACCTCTCTGTATTTAGAGAGGAAACCCTCAAGGTTGGGGATTGGACGGTAGGCTGACAACCTACTTCCAGAAAACAAATCTTGTCTCAAAACCTTAAAAGATTTGAGGAGGCCCGGGACCTACTTGGACTGTAGCATTGATTGATCGATTGGTATTATATAAAACATTATTCGATGAAGTTTATTATAAATATATTTATATATATAAATCAGTCATCCTCTGATTCGTTGCCTTTCTTTGAGGTACTCTCCGCGGGCTTTTCTTCTACTTTGTAATGTCGATACTCCGGTTTCAATTCCCACATATTTCTATGGGGATTTTTTAAGTTATAATTACAAACTTCATTGAGGATTTCCTTTAGATAAACCTGAAATTTACGTAATATTTAATGTTAAAATTGTAATTTATAAAATAAACTATGCATTCTGAATTAATTGTATGAACAGATGGAAAATATATTTACAATAGGTTGCTTCGTGATCTTTACAAGGTCCCTTATATTATAATATTGATGGTTCTCGAATGCTGCAAAAAGCATATCCAGCACAGCGTCCTTGTCATCTCTCATTTTTTTCCCTTCTGCTTTCTTCTTTTCAGCATACTCGATCTGTAAAATGTTTCTGTGTGTCAAAGATCGGTTCCACAATGTTAAAAGAAAGTTAATAAAAATAATGCTTACATTATGTTTGTGATCAGATACAGGCTTAAAGTTTTGTACAACTCTATCTAACTGCTGGACTTGCCTCTGTGGCACAGAAGCTCTCTTGATACTTTCTAATTTCAATTTCATGTAACAATTATCAGCTGAAACAATTTTATTTTATAATGCAACCTGTTTCTAAGAAGATAAAAGTATATATCTACATTTATATATGCAAGATGGTATACCATATGGTCTGCATTCTAATTTCTGTACAATCCTTCCTTCCATAAAGAGTTTCTCTGTTTCTGGAACAATCGCGTCTAAACTTGCGGAGGCTGCAAAATTAACGATAAGTATTCTAAAGAATATATTAACTGGGAAATTCCATCAGACTTACGGGCAACATGAGAAAATACTCCTAGCATCTGTCTGGTGACTGTTGTAACATCTAACCTATGTTGTTTTGGTATTTCCCCTTCTCCGGATTCTTTCAAGGCTAAGACAGCTTCCGATAATTTGAGAGATACTTCAGCTTTCTGTCCAGGATTTCTAGAGAAGGTAGATAAAGATGAGAATTAAATTAATAGATAAACAGATTAAAGTATCCATTTCTATAAGTGGAAAATTATAGCAGATACATACTACAAAAAGATGTAAACAATAGAGAAGATATAAACCATGTATTAAGATTCAACGTTTGCATGGCTGTTTTCATATTTAGCAGCACAATGCAACAAACAAGATGAATAAATTTTACAACAAAAGCGAAGATCATGCTCATATATTAAAAATAAGATGCTTTCATTTTGGGAGAAACAATTCCAGTTGTAATCAGAGATAAACTCACTTGGTGATCTTCAATTTGCCGACTTCTATATTGCCAGGTGCCTTTTCCCACTTGTTAGCTATGTATTTAGGCACTTTGACCAGCCACACACCGCGGCCAGCGTTGCTCAAATCCAATTCTCTTTCCGTGTGTGTGACACTCGCAGACATTATTATTTCTTCAATATCTCGGTAAGAACAACAAAACTATCCACTTTCCCTTTTCTCAGTAATGGAGTACCATTGAACTTTTCTGCAAAATGTATGTTACATACATACATAAACAAATGTAAAGGCTATCGCACACAAAATGGCATAGCTGCATGTACATAGCATAAGACTTTCTGAACCAATGAGCATCGAGATAATTGATTTACGTCACATACTATAAGCATAGGCTGCGTTCAGCCGACCTCCGCTAGCCTAGCAGTTCGCTCGTTTGGTAGCGGTTTTGATCGCAACGCCGCTTAGCGCTATCGAAGGGTCGGCTGGACAGCTCTTAGGGTGCCATTACATGGAGCGCGGAAACGCGGAAACGCGGAAAGAAAGTAACTAGATTCCGCGTTTCCGTCGCTTCTTTCTATCGCATTTGAGCGGAACAGCGGAAATCATGCGTGTTTTGTGTGCGTGTGTGCCAAGAAGTGCTAAACAATAAACATCAAGTATATAACTTTAACAGTTAATATCTCAAGCTTGAGATATTAAATACAAGATATTAAATACATATACAATTATATTTTATACAAGCTTGAGTAACTCATTGAAGATTGTTGATGACATTCTGAGATAGTTGAAGTATTTTTCGGGATCTGTCAATCTCATCTCTACAAGTAAATTGTTGCTGTCACCTTGTGCAAGTCTTCTTTCTTCGGTAAAAATAGGTCGTACCCATATTCTTCGATTCTTTTTGTCTTCCAATTTCTTGTAACGCAAGTACAAATAATACATTGAAGTCACTTTTTTCATTGTTATTTCTGCATGTCTCATCGGTTCATCTCTTGCTTGTATGAGAAACTTCATAATAATCATTAACATGATATTTGGATCCATGATATACTTTTAAAATAATTAATAAAATACACGAAGTACAAAATAACTTTTCCTTCCGAGATTTGTAATCGATAGAATATATATATATATATATATATATATTTGGAGTCTTTCGCACGTGCCACAACTAGCCTGCACTAGGAGTCACGGCTATAGAGCACTTATGCATTAGCGCTTGTTCTACCGAATAGTTTATAACAATTAAATCACTTTTCCAATTTCACGGAGAAATATCCACAATATTCTAAGCGGGATAGAATATATTATAAAAATACATAACCTATCTGAGGTATCTGCGTGCAACAGTACAGAGAAAAAGAACGAACATTTGACGCGTCCGTTCCGCGAGTTTGTTTCTCCTTATATTACATAGAGCACAATTTGCGCGGAAAAGCGGAACAGTATAGTGACAACCCTAAGAGCAAAAAGTCGACTTTAAGTCGACTTCAAGTCGACTTCTACCGAAACTGACTTGGCAGAGAAGTCGACATTTTTAAGGACGAAAGTCGACTTGAAGTCGACTTGAAGTCGGCGAATGTCGCAAAAACCACCGACTTAAAGTCGACTTCCCGTCATGATGAAAAGTCGACTTCCCGTCATGACGAAAAGTCGACTTTCCGCCAACTTTTAAAGTCGATAAAATAAACCGCCGCGTACGTCTGGAGGTCGGTTGTGTATCTTGAAACGAGGTAAAAATAACAAAAGTTAACAGATTTTATTAGATTTTGATAAATAAAATCGTAGATACGCTAATAAATTTTCTCACTTTTGTAATTTTTACCTCATTATTTCAAGATACACAATCGACCCCTTGCTGGAGGGCTAAAACTGATGCATTTCGATTTTTTTTCATATATAAAATAATTTAATTATCTAAAAAACTGTATAATTACAATCCTAATGTTTTATTCTTAATTACAAAGGCGGCCATATCTGTGCCACTTCTGCGTGCGCGGATTCCGGCAGCCACTTCTGGTAAGCTGACAATAACAGAACTAAAATTAAAACATTCCAGCGTTAATCGCGAAACAATATGCAAAATTAGCTATATAAATATATATCATATTATTATCATAATGTTGTAAATATATAATAATATTATTAATCTATTCGATGAATCAACGTGAAATCGAAAGGAGATAGAATAACGATTTACCTGGCCCATGACTTGGTGATGCTCCCAGGTGTCGTCAGCAGCGACGGGACAAATCGTTTCAGCTTAGGGCACACTTGACCCTCCAAGAAGAAATACGCTAACCACTTGACACCGTCCACGGATGCTCTATATCCATCGATGGTAGTGCCCATTCGGCCTTTCCGAATGTACCAGACACGCGGCAAATGATCTTCCCGGTTCATTGATTATATCTATAAATATCTTTATAAATAAGTAGGAAAAACATTATAAAGCAACAATTGTGATAAAAATACCTTGGCGGTGGATCAACCAATGGTTCACTAAGATGGCATAGCATGGGCGAATTTCGGCAATCATTCGGGTTCTATCACCGTGACACCTCGCATGTACATCTTATTCGTTTCGTACACCTCTTTATAAACCACCTATTCCGGACTGATTTTCCGTAGAACGCACGAAGAATGCATGAACACAGGTTCCTTCATTTCTGATGTTCTGAAAGATGATACAGAATGGAGAGGTCGCATTCAATAGGTCTTAATTATCGATGATAATTAATAACACACCATACCTAACCTGTAAGCATGTTTCCACTTGGCCTTATCCTGATCCTCTTTTACCTCGTCGGGCAAAACCTTTCTCGCGACTTGATCCGCCATACCTGCAAGAACTATCTGGCGTCTTATCGTGTCCTGTCTCGCGGCACGTATTCCTCGCACTCGCGTAAACTCTGGTCCACTCATCTGGTCCTCCAGCCTCCTCGAGATTCGCCGCCATATTGATGATGCATGACGCGCCGCTTGACTGTTTTCCGTCTTTTTATAAGTCGACTATTTAGAAGTCGACTTTTAGTCGACTTTCCGCCATTTTTATAAGTCGACTATTTAGAAGTCGACTTTAGTCGACTTTCCGCCATTTTTAGAAGTCGACTAGAAGTCGACTTATAAAAGTCGACTTGCCGTCGACTTTCCGTCAACTGTGCGCAGCATTAGGGCGCGCTCCCCGAACGCAGCCTATGAATACGGGCCTAGGTCTGTCGCAATGTTCACTCAATTCTTTTTTGTGGTTTGCGCCGATCCGTACTGCACATCGCCATTTTTTGGGGCGTGACCAATCAGAGGATTTTTGTATGCGTGGTACTCGTGCTCGTGTTAGTGCAAAAAGTGTAACACAGTGCAGCTGCGGAGAGCAGACTGTTTTTTTCTGTCACAGCGTGCGTTTTCTAACCTAAAAATCATGCGTTTTGTGCTATTTACATATGCTTCATGTAATGTATTTATGGCGTACTATTGTTATTAATGTATTAATAAATCAAAATAATAAAGAATAATGCTGAATCTCTTAAACAGGTAAAATTAGTCTATTAAAGTGATTTTGGAAATATATGAAATGCGTTGGGATATGTGCAATGTAAAACTGAATTTATGTCGAAATATTGCAAATGGATATATTTAATAATAAATAGTAATTCAATAACAATGTAAAGAACGATGAAGTTGCAGTCTCACATAATCTGTCATAATTTATATATTTCAATACCTTTCCTATGAATTAACTTTACTCGAGACAAAACTGATAAAACTATCTATTGATTTTCCAATTCAAAGTTTATTCAAAGTTCAAATGTACGTTAATTAATTCGATATATTAATATCAAATTAAACAATAAATAATATAAACAGTATAACAATATAAATAATGGAAATATTATGTCAATAAAGAATTATTTAAAACTTAAATATTATTCGTTAAACATAGGGCTTGAAAATTATGTATGTTTACTAATGTTTGAAAATATTGATATATATTTGTGAAATGCAGATGTACCTTTAGACAAATTTAACAATGAAATTTATATGTATATGTTTATTTGCTGTAGTTTATAAATCGTCTACTACTCATATAAAGTGATAAATTATGAAGGAGCCTACAACAAAACAATTACAGCGATTGGAAAAGAAGAAGGCAAAGATGGCAGCATTTTTGGAAATTGCAAGACTCAATGATAAAGATAAGGAAGCAAAAATGCAAGCTTTGAAACAGGTTTATATTTAGAGAATAACTTGAATGTGAATATTTGAAGAATAACTTGAAACAATGCTCTCGTAATTACCTTTACAAAATCATTTTTAGATAGTTGCCACTGATGGATCTAGCAATCCAAATGATAGTAACATGGCAGGAGACAATTCTACTCGTAAGCGATCTTGTGAGAAAAATTCAGATGTTACATGTTCGGAAATTTGTAAAGAGGAAAATGTCCCTGATGAGTCAGAATTACAGGATAATAATAAAAAACCCAGGTAACTGTCAATTTATCTTCTTCTACTTTTCTCTTAAGATGGCCCGGCCCCCCTACGAATGCGGTATGGCCACGTTTGTCGATTTATAAATAGTGTAATAGTGTATGAAATACACCAGACATAATATTGTTATACATATACGGGGTGTATCAGATTTTTTAGTAAACGCGAGGTGAGAAAAAATTGGGAAGAAATGTTAAGAGAGCCCTATATCTTATCCGAAGAATCGAATGATATTTTCGTAGAAGAAAGAAGGGACCAATACAAGCATTTTAAGTATAGGAATCATATGGGTCGACGACGCTTCGTTACGGTGCTATACGCGTTTAAAGTTTCACTACGGTGCGGAAAAACATTGGTATGTAACTTCAGGAGTCGATAGAGGACACAAATACAAGCATTTTGAACATATAAACCATGGGTCCTCGGCCCTTAGTTTCGGCGCTACACGCGTTTAAAGTTTCACTGCTGCGGCCTCACCTGCGTGCAACCCATGGTTGCTATGTTCACAATGCTTGTATTTGTGTCCTCTATCGCCTCCTGAAGTTACGTACCAAAGTTTTTCCGCACCGTAGTGAAACTTTAAACGCGTGTAGCACCGTAACGAAGCGTCGTTGACCCATGGTTCCTATACTTAAAATGCTTGTATTGGTTCCTTCTTTTATCACACAAATTTATGGCATTTAGTTTTTCGTCACCCTGTATATATATCGTATATACTATATATACATATAACCCATATATGTATAGATTAAGTGATAGCAAGCAATATGCGAATTTGAAGGAAGAACTTAGAAAACGTAAAAAGAGGCTTCAAGCAATTCCAAGACTCACTCTCAAAGCAGTCGGCGAGAATGCTACTCTGGATATTCGAAATATGGAAAAGAGGATACCGATATTTCTTAGCGATATACAGCATCTTCTGTTATATTCACTGCTCGGGCATCATTCGCCCTACTTACCAGCGAGATGGTGTCAACTTGAGAAGTATAACAAAGTAATATTTGACTAATGTAGCATCAAACAGTACTTTATTCTAAAAATAGATTTAAATTATGATATTCAAAGAAAACCAAATTTTTTCAAAGATAAGCCACACCGTCGTCTTCGTGCTTGAAGGTTTGTCTTCATATCATTACGTGGCTTATGAGAGCATGTTCCCACATATAGTAAGTAACTTAAAGCACCGTTTAGAAGTGATAACGCCTACTGTTTATGGAGCGTCCATAACCGAAGAGCTCGCAGCTGTTCCTTTAACAGGAACTCAAAGCGATAAACTAATTAAACGTATGTTATGTAAAAGTAAAATATATTTGATATATTTTCCATTAAAATAAATACTTTTAAGTACAAAATAAAATATTCTAGTTGAACATTAGAATATATATTCAAAAAATACAGCAATATAAGATTATATAATATATTAATTTCTAATATCAATAAAAAATTTTATATATTGTGATGACAATGGAAGACAATTGTTCGTTTTTAGAATATGGCTCCTTAGAAACTGCTTTACAAACAAATGGAAATGTCATAAAATTGCTAAGAAGTGTCTTTCCAATGCATTCGATAAATAGCGACGAAAAATTTCCTACAAAAAACAGCTCCAACAGAACTTTACCACCGACAGATAAATTTTGTAGAACAAAACTGCTTTTGTCATTATGGCAGATGGTAGAGGAAAACTATCCCGTACCTCTAAAAGGAACATTAGCAGAAAGGCAAGATTTTGCCGTTACATACACATTAATTATGTTGTTGTAATAAAATCGTAATTAATCGAGTTAATATAATTCTAGATACGGCTCGTATATATTAACAAAAGATGTTTATAAAGAAGCCACATCGACATCGCCAATGTTCGGTTTGGATTGCGAAATGTGCTTAACAACAAGTGGTAATCTGGAACTTACTAGAATAAGTATTGTGGATGAGAGCATGAACGTGAGTACAGTTACATATTTGTGCGTTAGGTGATGGTATGCAAATAAAACGTTTCAATTACAGGTTATTTATGACAGTCTGGTGAAACCAGAGAATACGATAACGAATTATCTGACTCGGTACAGCGGTATTACTGAGGATATGCTAAATGATGTCACGGTTACATTGCACGACGTTCAGCAGACACTGAGGACATTACTTCCTCCGGACGCAATTCTTGTAGGACAAAGCTTGAATTCCGATTTACATACGTTAAAAATGATGCATCCTTACATCATCGATACCTCCGTAATATTCAATCTTACTGGGGACAGGTACTGTAAAATATCATAAATATCAATGTTAGTGAATATAAATGCATTTTAATTAATGTTCTGTTATCTGATACAGATATAGGAAAACAAAATTGCAGATTTTGGCACGTGAATTCCTCGGGGAAAGCATTCAAGACAGTAAAGCTGGGCATTGCTCGACAGAGGACTCAAAGGCTTCCATGAAATTGGTGAAGTTAAAATTATCGAACAGCGTGGATTACGGGGACGCCGTGTTGCTCGGTGATCGCAGCATGAAAGTCTTGAAAATGGAAACGGACAACGAGAAAACGAAGCGAGCATTGCAAAAGACAGAAATAAAGAAATATGCCACGTCGATATTTAGTCATATAACGAAAAATAAAGGCACAACCGCCGCCATCGTGGGTAACGATGAAGTGATGTCCGAATATTCCAAGTATTTAACGAACTCGTCTCTCAATGTCATGGACGACGAAAGTTTCGCGAAGGATGATCAAGTTAGTATGCAATTATAGACAATATTAAACGTTTCGATGATTTAAATGAAAATTTATCTATTAACCTTTAAACTGCCGGCATTTTTTCATTAAAAAATAGTGTCCTTTTTTCCAAAAAATTTATCTATATAAATAACATACACATTGCGCAGAATTTTGAAATTTGTTCAGAGCCACAAAAGTGGCTTTCTCAGCAGAGAACGGACGGTCAAATATAAAAAAAAAATTATTTTTTCAAAAATAGTGTATTTGGGAGCTTTCTGCTGATTCCAATTTTGAGCATAAATTTATAAAATTTAGAGCCTAAGAGCAGTATTGACTACATGAATGAGCTACATACACACATGCACAGTCACCGGCAATGAATCGTTCCGTGAGAGTGGGAGCGTTGTTCCCTCACCCTCACTAGACAATGTCTCGCTTCCCTTCTCGCGGAACGATTCATTGCCGGTCAGTGTATATATTAATCAGTGAGAAAATTTTCTTCGCCAGTGGATAAATAACAGTAATGAGGCTTTATTGACTATAACTGGCAATCTTTATTAATAAGTCACGACGCCGACGTTTCGACTCTAATTCGAGTCCTTTTTAAGAGTATAATCGTATAATGTTCTAACAAAGACTTTCGCTGGTCACGTGGTCACAACAGTGTGCCCGCACGTCAGATCTAAAGACTATAAAGAAACAGAATGGAATTTGTTTAAACTACATACAAATAACTACATGAGTTCATGGATTAAAAAGCAAAGAAAAATTAACTTACAAGCTTTGTGCGTTATGTGGTGATAAAACATGGTCAATTATTAAAATGTAAAATGTAAAATTGATTGTGTCAAGGAAGCACGTCTGCACGCCTCAGTTACAAGCAACACAATGAGCAATATTTAATAAACAATAATAGTTTATGACAAATAGAGTTAGGTAGCCCCTATTATTTTGTCATATATTGCTGTCAGATTCTCTGTGTCTTTTTGAAGGTTGATCGTATGATTGTGTTTTTTAATTAAAAACATCTCGGCGATTTCTCTTTTTAACGTGTTTTTCTTTATGTAAAATTTTTGTACCAGACCAATTAAAATCATGATTTAATTCAAGCCGATTGCTGACATAGTCATGGATGACTTAGAAACATTCTGCCTCAGCACTCTAAAATTTAAAATCTCCACATTCTTCAGATATGTTGACGATATATTTGCGATTATTCCAAGAACGAACATTGACGAAGTACTTAATTTGTTTAATAGCTATCACCCACGACTTAAATTTACCTATGAAATTGAAAATAATAATGAGCTGAATTTCTTAGACCCAACTGTCCTCAGAAATGGTAACACATTAATTACAAATTGGTATCAAAAACCAACTTTTTCTGGACGGTACATTAATTATTTCTCGAATCATCCTGAAAACTACAAAAGAAATGTAATTACTGGTCTGGTGGATCGTGCGGTCTTACTGTCTGATAAAAAGTTCCACAGGACTAACATTAAAATTGTAAAAGAAATTCTGGAAAACAATTGTTACCCGACACAAGTTATCAATAAGTGTATCAGTCAACGATTGAAAAAGATTAAATATCGCGAGGTCACACCTGATGCAAATGATAACACTGACGATAATATGAAAAATTTTATAACCATCCCTTACATAAAAAATTACAGCGAAAGTATCCGTAATATTTTAAACAACCGCGGCTTTGATGTCGTGTATACTGTACCTAAGCTCAATAATGTTATTAGAAGGGGAAAGGACAGACTGGACGAGATGAAACAGACGGAATTGGTTTATAAAATTGACTGTTTAGACTGCGTCGACTGCGACGCGACGTATATAGGACAAACGAAAAGACATCTCGAAACTCGAATTAAGGAACATAAGTCTGACATAAGGAAGCATGCCAGCAATCACTCCGTGATAAGCAAACATCGGCTTGAATTAAATCATGATTTTAATTGGTCTGGTACAAAAATTTTACACAAAGAAAAACACGTTAAAAAGAGAAATCGCCGAGATGTTTTTAATTAAAAAACACAATCATACGATCAACCTTCAAAAAGACACAGAGAATCTGACAGCAATATATGACAAAATAATAGGGGCTACCTAACTCTATTTGTCATAAACTATTATTGTTTATTAAATATTGCTCATTGTGTTGCTTGTAACTGAGGCGTGCAGATGTGCTTTCTTGACACAATCAATTTTACATTTTACATTTTAATAATTGACCATGTTTTATCACCACATAACGCACAAAGCTTGTAAGTTAATTTTTCTTTGCTTTTTAATCCATGAACTCATGTAGTTATTTGTATGTAGTTTAAACAAATTCCATTCTGTTTCTTTATAGTCTTTAGATCTGACGTGCGGGCACACTGTCGTGACCATGTGACTAGCGAAAGTCTTTGTTAGAACATTATACGATTATACACTTGAAAAGGACTCGAATTAGAGTCGAAACGTCGGCGTCGTGACTTATTAATAAAGATTGCCAGTTATAGTCAATAAAGCCTCATTACTGGTATATATTAATGCATTTATATTTATTAAATACACTAACTTATTAGCACACTCAAAAGCCACAAAAGTGGCTTTCCCAGCAGTCAAAAGGTTAACAAACTAAAACAAACTGAAAAGAACAAAAATGTTTTTAATTATATCTAATATCGATTTTTGATAATTGCAGGTACGTCTCGTGATAGCGGATAACAATAAACATGCCGTAGATCGAACCTCAGAAATCGTGTTGGAGCACGCTTTTGTACTGTGTCACGTGAAACTTAGGGAAGAACAATTAAAAGACGAACAGATAGAGGAAACATTTCGCGCTGTAAATAAATGGATTCATAGAGTTTGGCAATGTAGCGCGATAAATAGTCTCGCATGCGTGATATTCAGCGGGCAAAATAATACTGCAAACGGTTCTTGTTTCTTGAATATAAAGACAGAGGTATCGCCGAATATCATCATGCGAGCTTAAAGAAACGCTGAAATCACCGAACCATCTTGAGAACTGTATGAAGAAAATAAAATAATTTTGTTATCGGATACATAGCATCAAAGGAACCTACTTATATCTATGTATCGGTTTAAATAAATAACACACTTGTACAAATAACTTTTATTAATAGAAATATATTTTATAATCTTCACTTAGTTTGCATTTACACTTGTAGGACATGCTCATTTATGATGCATCTTAAAATACATCTTTTACTTATTAAATTTCAGCAAATGGAACACCTTATCACGTATACATATAAATACATTAAACGCGCGTTGTGCAGTGATACATACAGCTGAGAGATACAATTGCTCTCTTGGTAACCCTGGTATAGAATCGGTTTTTTTATTTTTTTTTATTTTTTTTTTTTTAAGAAATGTGTCGAACAGCGATAAAATTCATAAATATAAACATAACTTAATTTCATTAGAGTTTCATCATTTAAATTCAGAAAAATCTTAAAGTACATTACTTGTTCAGACAGCAAAGTTAAACTAACATATTTAGCACATATTACTGAAAAATCTGTTATTTGATAAAGTTCATTTTATCGCGATACATCATGTAGGCTGAAATTGGTTCTCGGTTATTTCTAGCAAGCATACGTCGCCTGAACGAAACTGCCGCGGTAGCCCCTGTCGGCGGTTGCTTTTTAGTCTTCTGCAAGTTTACTACACATAATTGCGTGCTACAATCAGAGTTACTCAACGTAAAGATATCATTGGCAGTCGTCATTTTCGATTTACCTGTCTTAACTGTCGACACAACTTGTTCCTCGTTTCGCGAGATTTTTCGTCTTTTCTTCGCTCTCAATGGCACATCCGTAAGATTCTCAATCACATCGTCTGATAGTCGCTTTAGGCCGCTTGACGATGGCAAAAACTTAGTCATTTCTTTCATTTCTTTTTTCGATTTTTTGGTAGGGACATTCACACGGACCACATTTTCGATATCCTCAGTTCGATCGCGTTTCTTCTTCGGCTTTAATTCTGTAGGAATGCACATCTTTGCAGTAGCTTTATCCAATTTTTTAGTAGTATGGACTACATTTTTTGATTTACTTGCATCCAATGTATCCTGTAGTAGTTTACGAGACAATAAGTTTTTATCGGACTTTAATTTCGAAACTGGAATCTGTACCGGCAAAGTATTCTTTTCCGTCCACAAAGTTTCGGTACTTTCCACTGCCTTTTGCTGTTTAGTTTTCTTCTTTAGCATATGCTTATCTGTAGGTAAACCTAACTTCAAACTACTTACAATTTTATTTTTCTTCTGCCGTGCCAATCCCGTTTTGTTCTCGCGAATATTTTTTCGAAGTATATTACCTTCGTTCACATTTTCATCCTTTTCAACTACGTTAATTTTCTTCTTCTTTTTCTTCTTTTCTTTTTCATTGATCTGATAGGCATCTTGGCGAGTATCGGCATCATCATATACAGTAGCTAATTGATTAAGGTTAATACAAGGTTTTTTCTTTGTGGAAATCTTTAATTCTACTATGTCTTCAGATAAGGCTTTTTCAGTAATATTTTTCTTCAATGCTTCTCCTTTCTTCTTCTTCTTCTCTTTCTCATTACTCTGATACGTATTTTTGCAGGTATCATCTTCGTTTACATTTTTATCCTCTTCAACTACGTTAATTTGTTTCTTTTTCTTCTTTTTTTCTTTTTCATTGATCTGATAGACATCTTGACGAGTATCATCCTCTATAATAACTAATTGACTAAACTTAGCACGTTTCTTTTTTTTAGGAATTTTTAATTCTACTGTATCTTCGGTTAAGACTTTTTCGGTGATGTATCCCTTTAGTGTTTCTTGTTTCTTCTTCTTTTTCTTTTCTCTCTCATTAATCAGACATATATCTTCACGAGTATTATCCTCTACAATAGGTAACTGAATAAGTTTAGCACGTTTCTTCTTTTTAGGAATCTTTAATTCTATTGCATCTTCAAATAAGGCTTCATCGACGACATTTTCCTTTGATGTATCTTGTATTTTCTTCTTTTTCTTTTTCTCACTAACTAATGCATCTTCGTGAATATCATCGTCTATAATAGTTAATTGAGTAAACTTGACAGGTTTCTTCTTTTTAGGAATTTTTAATTCTATTGCGCCTTCAGATACAGCTTCATCGACGATATTTTCCTTTGATGTGTCTTGTTTTTTCTTCTTTTTCTTTTTCTCACTAACTAATGCATCTTCGTGAATATCATTGTCTATAATAGTTAATTGAGTAAGCTTGACAGGATTCTTCTTTTTAGGAATCTTTAATTCTATTGCGCCTTCAGATACAGCTTCGACGGCGATATTTTCCCTTAATGTGTCTTGTTTCTTCTTCTTTTTCTTCCTTTTCTCACTAATATGACGTGCATCTTCGCGGATATTATCGTCTACAATAGTTAATTGAGTAGACTTAACAGGTTTCTTCTTTTTAAAAATCTTTAATTCTACAACGTCTTCAGATAAAGCTTTATCGGTGATGTTTTCCTTTGATGTGTCTTGTTTCTTCTTTTTCTCACTAATCTGACATGTATCTTCGTGGATATTATCGCCTACAATAGTTAATTGAGTAAGCTTGACAGGTTTCTTCTTTTTAGGAACATATTCTATTACGCCTTCAGACAAAGCTTCATTTGTAATATTTTCTTTTGATGTATCTCGTTTCTTATGCTTCTTTTGTTTCTTCTGATTACGTTTTCGTATGGCATCGTCACTAGATAGTATTATCAAATCATGTTCGTCCTTATTATTTTTCTCTTTTAATTTTATTTGTGCAATATCCTTCTTTTTCGTAGATAATGAGCTGGTTTCTATATTGGATTTTAATGTTGGCGCACTTTCATTCAATTTCTCTTTTCTAAGGTGCTTTATTGTTGGTGTTTCGGTATCGATAATATTCATTGTTTTGTGTAATTCTATCTTGGAAGATGTGGATTTCGAAAAACTTGTCCTCTCTAACAATTTCAATAAGTCAGGTGAAAAATCGCTATTTAACATCTTTTCTCCATCTCTCGAGGAATATTGTGGATCCAATTTCCTATCCTTTTTCATCGATGAAGAGCTTAAATTAGAGGCATTTGACAAATTAGTATCATTTTCCTTCACAAGAGATTTATTTTTCTTCTTCTTAATAGACAAATCTGAATTTGACGAATCTAGTAAAATATTTTTTTCATTTTTCTCCATAATTGATTTCTTCATTTTGATGTCTTGTTTCATTTTTGTGTCACTTTTACGAGATGATATATATTGGATGGAGTTGTTCTTACTTTTACCAGAGGTACTGGCGTATGAAGAAATAACCTCCATTCCGGCAAATTCGCTTTCTTCTGCATCTTCTTCGTTCGCTACATAATCCTTTCCCTGTATATCTTCATCTTCTTCATTTTCATCCTCCATATTTATTGATTCCGTATCAATATGTGCTTGTTTGTCTTCATCTTTCACTTCCTCTTCGTATGCAGCTTCATCATCCTCTTCTACATTTTCACTTTCATCATCATCTTTTATGTCGTGCATATCTTCATCATCTTTTTCTTTCTCCTCATCTTCTACATAATCTACATCATCATCATTAACTATAAAATCTGCAAGATCTGAATCATTGTCATCGGAATCTGAAAATTCTACTTCTGAAGCTCTGCATTCATCAGCAGGTACGTCCTCATCAGAAAACTTTTGTTTTGCTCCATCCAGATTGTATTCTCTATTAATATCAGAATCGCTGCTACTGTCATCAGTATCGTTATCGCTGTCTGCTTTTGTCATGCTAAATAGGCAACTGTAAAGATTTGCAATTCTACGTTCCTCACTGTTATCCGATCCCGTATTTGCTATCATTGAATAAGTTTTAGATCCACAACCTATAGCTGCTATGCTTATGTCACTATTATCGCTTTCATCATCATTCAAATGTATCGTTGTCTTGGTTTCTATTGGCTTTGATTCCTGATCGATAGAACGATTTAATGTATTTTCATCCTTTTTACTGTTGTCATCAGTTGATACGTTCTTTTTTTCAGTTTCCGTTGCATCATCATCTGCATCTTCATTACGTGATTTATTCGAAGAACGTTTTTCCTTGTTTAATTTTTTCCTAGCGTGTGTGTCTGTTTTATCAATTTCTTCTTCTGAATCATCTATTCGAGATTTGTTCGTAGAAATATTTTGCATAGACGTATCTTTCGAAGATTTATTTAATGATGTTCTTCCTTCTACCGATTTTCGTAAAGATGTATTTTTATTACTTATTAGCGAACTTCTATTTAATTTACTTACATCGTTTTCAACTTCCTTATCTGATTCATCGCTTGCTTTGGAAGATCGTCTTCTTGTTCTTGGCGACTGTTTTGATTTATTTAATCTAGAAATTGATTGATCATTAGTTCGATTTAAAGCTGTTTTGGGCTCGTTATTCGATTTATCAGCGGTGACTAAATTATCTTCATCTTCTGTACATCTAGAAGAATCCTGATCTATTTCGGATGTAAGTCTTCTCTTGGTTCTTGATTTTCTTGGGTTTTTAACTTGTTTCTCGTTTTCATCGCTATCAATATCCATCAGTTCTTCATCTACAACGTCCAATTTTTTGGTATTGTAACTCGCTTGCGCAGCGTCCAATCGGCTCTTCAATAACACAGTGTCATCAGAATCATATTCAAAGGGTTCTGCCTCTTTTGCCGCTTTTATAGTTTCAGCCGCTAACCATGCTCGTCTGTCCACCAAAATGAGATCACATTCAGTTTCATTGTCATTTTCCACCTTTCCCACTGATTGGGAGGTGGACTGGTCTGAAACAGTTTTAACATTATTTTTCTTCTTCCATTTGTCAGCGGGGATATCTTCGAATAAATCAATGCCTTCGATATCAGAAACATCACCAGCAATTTCTGTATTTTCTTGATTTTTTGGACTTGTTTCCATTTGTAAACTCTCCTTTTCTCTCTCTAGATCATCTAATACATCTGTACTCTTCCGCTTTAAGTTCCGTTTCACGATCTTTTCCGGCAAAATGTCTTTTGCATCTGTTTTCTCAGGTGATATATCGATTGTAGATTTTTTAGATGTCTCTATTATAACAGAAGACTGGTCATCTTGAATTACTACGTCGTTCGAGTCACGTGTGAAATTATTTATTTTCAGAGTAGTATTGGAAGATTTGGGTGTTAATTCCGTTACACATTTAAATAAATTTTTCTGTTTCTGTTTCTCTTCTGTAGAATCAAAATTGTCGGTTACTTTATCTTGAGTTACAGTAGTTCGGTCGTTAAAACTTTCATTAATTGGTGACGAAATCTGTAAATCTTCTGTTTGATCAAACTGTGCTACATTTGATGAAACCACGATTTCATCCCGACGCGGACTTTCTAATGTTAATTTTATTTCATTATCATCATCTGCAGCTAGCATAAAAGTAAAGATTTCTCTATTAAGATCTCTATGCTCTATCTGTGTTTTAGCTGGACTTATAGATAAACGCGATGTTTTATCTACTTTATCGGACTCGATTTTGTTAGAATTTTTATTATCTACAACAGTATATTCTTTTTTATCAATTTTATCCGTTTCATTGGACACCGCCGTTGCATCCTCATTAGTAGATGTACTTATATTTTCAACAGATATTTTATCTTGATTAATAACTTCGTCAACTAGTTTTGTACCGTCATGTTGTGACAAAATTGTTTTATTTGTAGCAGTGGAATTTAAAGATTCTCTAGAAATATCCATCTTTTCCTGAGAGTTATCGACAGTTTCTTTTGCTAAATCGTCATGTTTAATCGCAATTTCCGTTGATTCTCTCGAACGACGCTTCTTACTTAGTTCCTTTTTCGTAGATTTAGTTTCCTTTTCATCTGATTTATTCATAAAAGGCGAAGCATGAGATTTGATACAAGGTGATATCACGTTAAGCTGCATGCTCTTTTCTACTGACACATCGCTATTAATGTTCAGCATCTCATTTTCTTTGTCGCTTTTTTGCTCTTCAGTAGAAGTATTCAATAAGTTTTCGGCCACATTTTGTAAGACTTTACTCGATTTACATAAGTCGATTAGCGATCTTTCAATATCCGACAGATTATCTTCGATAATTATTGTTTTGTCTTCTTTCACGGAATTTCGACGGCCTGAAGAACTGGAGGAATAGGTAGAGACTTCGTTGTTTGTACCATTATCTGATGTTTTTTCAAGCTTGTATTGTCCTTCAGCTATCACAGACAAACAGACAAATGTAAATTACAAATTATCCTATGCTATTTCAAATGTTATAAATTTAAATAGTTACAATAAAAGATAGCAAATCTCTGAATTTGTCAAACGATTTCAAATGTAATAAATATATTTTTTAAGAAACAAACAAATATATATACATATATATAGGTATATATATAAAACATTAATTATGGGTAGATTTAAGGCATTTTTATTTTTACCGAGAGTATCCTGTGTATTCTTCAGTGTTGCTCTATCTATGTCTTCAGCTTCTGCTTCATTTTTTCTCTCTAACGATTGAAGTGTTTCGTCTTTTGACGAATCAGTTGAAGTTTCCATTTTCCCTAAAAAAAAAATCATAAAATTAATATAAAAATACAAATAGAATAAAATAGTTTATTTTCTTTTAGAATATTGACTTTAGTTTTTCATTTTGTTAATCTTACTATTGCTTCTTTCACTCACCATGGCTTTCATCTTCATCAATTTCTTCCTTACTTATACTTTGACGTTTTTTAATCTTTTGACTTTGCGGTAAACGTAATAATGCTTTGTCTGGCGAAGAATCAGAGTTTCCTGTACATATTTAATAAAATAGATATGTTGTCAATTTTAATCATCCAAGAAAATCATGTGTTAATTGTAATAGCATTAAGTATTAATAACATGAGTCATGATAATAGATAATAGCTTTAAGAAATTACCTGAATTCGTAATTTCATCAGCTTCAACTATCGTAGAATCCAATCGTACATAAGGTATACGATCCTCCAATTCAATTTGTTCTTTGGCCAAAGAACTTGACGGCAACATGGACGCTCGTTTACGTGTTTTAATTGGTGAATCAGATCGACTCTTATTTTGATCGAACAAAGATTCCGGCTCAGCAGAGCTAGCTCTTGTTTTACGCATGGTTCTAGCTGCTGGCAACGGTGACTGTGTCTCAGAGACAGCGCGCATGAGGCGACTGATAATTAAAACAATGGTTACAAATGTATCACAAATTAAATTAAATATAATATCGTATTAACGCATTAGCCAAACCTAGCTGCTCGAGTGTTAACTCTGGTAGGTGTGCCTGGAGCACCTGAACTCTGCCTTGTTCGTTTTCCAGGTGTTCGCGGGATATCGACATCTATCTCACTAATGTCTGAGGAAATAGAAAGTTTTCTAGTACGTGGCTTCTTCATTGTATCCGAGACGGTGGAATCCATAGTCGCTGTTCGCGCTCTAGTACTCCGGATTGTTTGGCTATTGCTGATACTACTGCTATCACTTTCAGAATCTGGCGAATATTTATTCTGCTTTATCCTGCTGCTGCGGCGTAACGGAGAACTCACAGACTGTACAGTAAACATTCGAGTCTGCATACGACCAGCAGCTACAACACACAAAATCACAAAAAACTAAACTAATCAAACTAAAACACTACAAAGTGAAAGCGTTATAAGATTCCAAGATTATAAGATTGAAACAAAGAAAATAATACGTAATCTTGAATTTTGGCAGTATTTTATATATTTATACATTTACACAAATAACTAAGAGAATAATGTCCTGGATTTTGGTTTTTTTTTATTGTATAATATAAATATACATATTAACTTATACCTATATATTTAAATATATAATTAAGTTTACCTAAATAAATAAATAAAACATAGATAACATACAAACGATTACGTGAAATCGTTGTGATCAAACATGATACAAAAACCGAAAAAAATTCCCCCCCCCCCCCCAGTAGATTACTGCGTCGAAAAAGGTAAATTTTAAAAAGGTTGGAAAGAAAACTTATACTCTCGAGGTTTATTCAAATTAATACGCATAAGTCACAGATTGAAACCGTTAACGGAAGAAAACCTGGAGAATCACGTTGTCGGAAACCGTCCTCGAATCAGCGAGAACATTCTAGTGAGAACATAGCAGCAATCCCGGGAAAAAGACACGGAAACCAAAAGAAAAAAAGAACGAAAGAAAGATCGCGACACGTTTGCACTGCATTTGTGCAATCAACGAAAAATTGCAAACGCACAAACTCTCGAGAAAACGCCGAGACGACCGATTGTAACCGGCCGGCGCCTTTTTGCGCCTCGTGCGCATGCAGATCAAAAGGAAAAAAAACCCAGGCGATACGAACCTGCCTTCGACTCGAAATCATCGTCCGAATCTTTCACGGAACGTGGCATCCTCGCGGTCCTTCAAATCATATACGCTGTACGAGAAACGGAATAATGTCTTGAAAAAAAAAGAACGGTGCGGGAGAAAGGTTACCGAAAGACCACGTGTTGTCACTTCAATATGAATTTGAACTTTACGGCTCAACAACTCTCCAAACAGCAACGGAAAGCGCCGACCATAGACGTGATATAATTAAGATGAGCATGAGGCGCGAGATATGGACAAATGCTAAGACTCCATAGACGCGGAAACGCCGTGCGGCAGAGTGCGTTGACCAATCAGAAGGCTGCCGCAAGTCGCCTCCGGCAAAATCAAAATTTGTTGATTGGTCAACGCACTCTGCCGCACGGCATTGCCGCGTCTATGGAGTCTTATGGCTTCTGCACACAGGACGCGGAAACGCTTGCCGCGCGGCAAGAGGCGACGCGGTAGCCAGTCAACGTGTTGCTTTTCCGTAAGAACCAAAAGTTTATTGGCTATCGCGTCGCTTCTTGCCGCGCGGCAAGAAGCGTCGCGGTAGCCAATCAACGTGTTGTTTTTCCGTAAGAACCAAAAGTTTATTGGCTACCGCGTCGCTTCTTGCCGCGCGGCAAGTCTTTCCGCGTCCTGTGTGCAGAAGCCATTAGCAAAAGAGTTCCGAAATGTGCTGATAGTGCAGAAACAATTTATATCCATATTGGCTTCTGCACACAGGGCGCGGAAACGCTTGCCGCGCGGCAAGAAGCGACGCGGTAGCCAATCAACGTGTTGCTTTTCCGTAAAGCTATATTCACACAAACTTGCATAAGCCCATAAACATAAGCATAAAGGCCATCGCACACAAAATGCATAGCTTAGCATAAGCGTAGCATAAGACCGCTGGACCAATGAGCATCTTATGTAAATCAATATGGCGACTTTATGCTGGATGCTCATTGGTTTAGCGGTCTTATGTTACGCTTATGCTAAGCTATGCAATTTTGTGTGCGATGGCCTTAATGGCGTTTTCGATTTGCTACTCGACCCGACTCGGGTCGCATCAATGGACGTGGAATACATACACAGATATGTATGTATTCCACGTCAATGACCGCTGTTACACGCCGCCCTTAATCGGGTTTAATAACATCGGTAGTTCTTAAGCCTTGTGTACACGATACTAGAAATCGGTCCGAGTTTCGGTTTAAGCCAATGAAACTGCAGCTTTTCTGTAAAGCCTTGTGTACACGATACTAGAAATCGGTCCGAGTTTCGGTTTAAGCCAATGAAACTGCTGCTTTTCTGTAAGAGCTGCAAGTTGATTGGCTTAAACCGAAACTCGGACCAATTTCTAGTATCGTGTACACAAGGCTTAAGAGCTGCAAATTGATTGGCTTAAGCCTTGTGTACACGATACTAGAAATCGGTCCGAGTTTCGGTTTAAGCCAATCAACTTGCAGCCCTTACAGAAAAGCAGCAGTTTCATTGGCTTAAACCGAAACTCGGACCGATTTCTAGTATCGTGTACACAAGGCTTTAAACCGAAACTTGGACCGATTTCTAGTATCGTGTACACAAGGCTTTAGGCCGGTATTCATAGGCTGCGTTCGGAAACGTCACCCGAGTGCACACGAGTATACTCCCTTCTTTTTCTATCTCAGCGAGTTAGAAGGAGAAGGGAGTATACCCGTGTGTACCCGGATGACGTTTCCGAACGCAGCCATAGTCGGTTCTTAAGGTACCTTTTCATGCTGACGCTCGACGCTCATTTTCAGCGTCAAAAGGGTCACGTGACCACTACTGACGCCAGCGTCAGTTTAAAGCCATGAAAAGGATTATAGCGTCTCGGAATTGACTCTGTAGTATCAAAACACTTATGAATAGTGTATGTACATACGTATATGTAATAATTAATGTAAAGATGTTATTCCGGAATAAAAATTATACTTGGTTAAGTGAATGCGCTGTAAAATCATTTGAAAGAAATAAACAACATAAAGCAGCTTTAGCTGCTTTAGCCATAATCTGCATTAAACAAAAACAAAAAGAAAAAAATTATCGTAAAAAACGATATTGGATAGAGCCAATGTTAGAAAAACGTAAAACATACGGATTTTATCATGCCATATTTCCCATAATTATTTTGGAAGAAAGTAGATTTAGGAACTATTTTCGTATGTCTCCCACTCAATTTGAAAATTTATTATGTTTGGTGACACCATTTATTACCAAACAAATGGTAATTCGTGAACCGATATCAGCGGCAGAAAGATTATCTTTAACATTAAGGTAAGATTAATATAAAATTAATTTTTTAGTTATATAAAAATTTTTATTATAAATGATAATATAGTTACAATTTGTAGATTTTTAGCATCTGGAGACTCAATGAGCTCTGTGTCTTATCAATATCTAATTGGGTTGACAACTATAAGTAATATAATTGAAGAAACATGCAATGCTATTTGGATTTGTCTCCAAAAGAAAGTACTACCTTCCTCTTTAACAGAAACTGAATGGTTAAATATTGCCCATGAGTTTGAAGAAAAATGGAATTTTCATCATTGCGTCGGAGCCATTGATGGGAAACACGTTTTAATTCAGGTACATATACACTTTTAAAAACAATGTTGAAAAAATAATTTTCAAAATAAAAAATATTTTTTTAGTGTCCGAACAATGCAGGTTCATCCTACTTCAATTATAAAAATAGTCATAGTATTGTATTACTTGCAATTTGCAATGCTAATTATATGTTTACGTTTGTCGATATTGGAGGGTATGGCAGACGTAGCGATGGTGGAATCTTTAAAGATTCAATAATTGGACAAAAATTTACAAAAAAAGAAATGAATTTACCGGAATGGGAACCATTGACAGTAAATGGACCACCTCTACCTTACGTACTGGTAGGCGATGAAGCCTTTCAACTAACGGAATATCTATTACGACCTTATCCTGCTAAAACTGGTTTAACTGAAGATCGAACAATTTATAATTATCGACTCAGTCGAGCGAGACGGACTATTGAGAATACTTTTGGTATTGTGGTTAGTCAATGGCGAATTCTTAAAAGACCTATAATTTGTACTGTTGACAAAGCAATGAAAATAGTACAAGCCATTGTATGTCTTCATAATTGGATTCGACATCAAGATTTAGATGAAAATCAATATGTAACTCCAACAATGATAGATCAAGATGGTCCAGATGAGTTTCTTCCTGGTTCTTGGAGACAAGAAATAAATAATAGTGCGTTAAAAGATGTAACCCAATGTGGTACAAATAATAGTTCTCGACAAGCGGCAAAAATTCGTGAAGAATTTTGTAAATTTTTCAATACTGAAGGAGTCATACCATGGCAATTTACTCATCATAATTATTAAAAAATTTTTAATTTTAAATAATTACATATGTAACTTTACATGTAACTTTACTTTACATTTTTACATTAGTTGTAGTCTTACTTAATAGTTATAATAGATTAGTATATAATATAATAGTTATAATATATAAGTATATTAGTATATAATCTAATAGTATTACATTAATTTTTAAAATAAGTCAAAGTTTAAAGTATTGCTAATTCATCATAAACTATTTGTAAGAATTGTTGTATGACTTTTATTCTTGTCAGTGTTGGCAGTTCTCTTAAATGATGTCCTATCGCTAGTAGAAATGAATCTACATCATCCGGTTCTGGAGGAGGAGGCAATGTTAATGTGCTTGGCTGACAAACTGCTTCAGCAATTCTATTAATAGCACTTGATGTATCATCATCACTTCGTTGTCTTTTTCTTCTATTATCTGAAATTATTACATTAATTTTAATTTGTAATTATTTTATTATAATAATATTATTAAAAATACCTTTTTGAATAAATGAATCATCACTGATGTTCGTTGAAGTGCTAGGAGTACAACAGTCTCTCTCATTTACTTCATTTACTTCATTTTCGATGTTTGACATAGTACTAAAAATTATATAAATTAATACATGTAAGTTGAATGTTTTAAAACATTTTTAAAAATTAAAAATATACTTTTTAATAAGACAATTATCACGAAGAAAAGTCATTGAATCATAGTGAAACCATTTCTTTTTATTGATTCGACCAGATCCACTTGCTTGATGCTCTGACTGTATAATTTTTCTAAAAGTGTCGTAAAGACTTTTAAATTTTAATTTTAATGTTTCTGCACTAAATTTTCCTATAACAAAAATTTCATTTTTCGTAACTTTTTATAATCTATACTTTTTAGAAAGTTTTATTAACTTATTCTTACCATTAAAAAATTGTGCAACTTCTTCCCATAATTGTTTTTTAATTTGCATACTTCGGTCTTTTAGAGGTAAGGTATAATTCCATAAAGGAGGTCTGTTCTGTACCTCAAGTATTAAACTTTCCTCCTCATCAAAATTTAATCTTGATATAGGTGTTCTTTTTCTTGATGTTCCCTGGTAAAAATTACCGTTAGAAACGAATAGAACGTGCATTCTATCCGTTTCTGACTGTTTTACTATGCGTTTCTTTCCCTGCAATTACGGATAGAAGCAGATGAAAAGTGTTGCAGATTCTATAAGACTGTGTACGCAAATACGGTGAGGAAGGCTAACTGCATCTAACTGATTCCTAACGGAACGGAACTTCTATCTGAACCTATGCGCAGACGAATTATGAATCCTATTCGTTTTTATACGTAGTCAATTTTGAATGTCTATCCGCATCTGATTGCAAAACCAGGCAGGATATCTATCTGCATTTGCATGCAATTATGATTTGCCCGCTCTATCCGTTTCTAACTGCAAATGCATTTTATTCATTTCTTATTACTGCAAATACATGTACATTGTGGGAGGTTTGTAGTTATCAGGTAGATTCTACCTTTAAACGCCAGGAGAAGGGATTCCTTTAGTTACGACACTGTAATTTTTCTGGTTGTCGCCTGACAGAACGCCTGCTTATATATTACGGCTGGTTGTATTTTAAATGTGAGAAACGCTTTCCATCATGCGCCGCCTAGCGGCGTCGTCGCGAAGATGCAGATGGATGCGGTATCCGCAATTACGGATAGATACCGTCAACATTTGATGCGTACAGAATGCGGACAGAAACATACAGGATTCGTATCCGTAGTTGCAGACAAATTCCTATAGGTCGACATTGCGTACAGATGCAGATGGATGCGGTATCCGCAATTACGGATAGATACCGTCAACATTTGATGCGTACAGAATGCGGACAGAAACATACAGGATTCGTATCCGTAGTTGCAGACAAATTCCTATAGGTCGACATTGCGTACAGATGCAGATGGATGCGGTATCCGCAATTACGGATAGATACCGTCAGCATCTGATGCGTACAGAATGCGGACAAAAACAGACAGGATTCGCATCCGTAGTTGCGCAGACAAATTCCTATAAGTCGACATTGCGTACAGATGCAGATGGATGCGGTATCCGCAATTACGGATAGATACCGTCAGCATCTGATGCGTACAGACTGCGGATAGAAACAGACAGGATTCGTATTCGTAGCTGCAGACAAATTCTTGTAGGTCGACATTGCGTACAGATGCAGATGGATGCGGTATCCGCAATTACGGATAGATACCGTCAGCATCTGATGCGTACAGAATGCGGACAGAAACAGACAAGTTTTTCTATTGCAAAAGCTTATAGATGCTGTATGCCGATAGATTTCCATTAGATACAGTTATACGTCGTTACATTTTCTGTCTGTATTTGCAGATACAATAGTGCTGCTTACAGAAACGGATAGAGCTAGACAAGCTTGCAGTTACAGCGGATAAGATTCCGTTACATACAATCAGAAATTCTATCTGTTTCTAACTGTTTCTAACGGTAATTTTTACCAGGGTTGTCCCTAAAATAATTTACATATAAAAATACTTGAATAATCAAAGCAAACTGAAAGAGTTGAATATACACACTTTAATAAAATGGTTGTATAATAACAGATAAAATAATTAGAAGATACCAAATCTAAAGAATCCAAAATAGATAGATTTAAAAATAGCCTAGAGAACAAACAGAACATGCAAACACTTATGACCTTCTTTACGCTTGCTTTATTTATACTTTCTTACAAGATTCACAAGCAAAATCAATAGAATTATAAACATTAGTTTGTCTAACACATTTATTCAAGAAATACAGAGCATTCTTAAATATTTAAAAGCATCATCCAAAAACTTCAACAAAGATAAAAGATTAATCACCACAACAGATAGAAGATCAATTTAATAACCCATTTCCCTATTTTTCAAATTTTGATTGAGCAATCAAATCTCTTTTTTTTCCTTCACCATTTTCTTTTCCAGATCAATCGCTAAGTAATAAATATAATAAGATACCTGTCAAGGGACAACTCAGTTAGATCCCTTCCTGATGAAGTAAACGACATGAATTCGTAAAAAAAATGATATGGTTGAAACCCAGTAATTGAATCTTTTTGTTTTTAATATTGCAATAACCTTTACATTTCCTTGGGATTAGTTTACCTTGTTGAAACGGTTCTGCTACTATTTTTTCTTGATTATTTATTTGGCTGCGTCGAACAATTGTAACACCATCATCTATATATATATATATATATATATGTACATATTAGATTAAAATACGAAAATAATTTCCTCTTTTTTAAAATGCAATGAAAGAAGCCAATTTACCTAAAACTGGATAAAAATACAAAGTATTTTCATCTATAAAATATTTGTTGTAGCCTTCTAAACAAGGATGGTTTTTGAAATCATCACCGTCACAAATTTCTTCGCATACCCCACAGGTGTGCACAATTCTACAGTCGTCCTAGAAAAACATACAAACATAAAAAATATGTAAAAACTATTACTACAACATAACCTAAAAATTATACTTCTAAACAAGTTTTCTACATTCCGTATTGTTAATTTTTCGTAATTAAAATATATTTTTTTATTATAAATTGTAATAAAAACTACTTTTTACTTACCTCTTCCATATTCGTATTTTTATATTCAACGATTGTTTTGACGTTGCTTTTTCACTGCTTGACGCTTGAAGTTGAAAGTGTAAGATTTTGAGTTAAGTTTCCGATCTGTTGAATGTTGCGCCGTGCCTAAATGGGCTGTATGTGACGTGATTGGTCGCTTGAGATACTGGTATGCGCCGTAGCGCTTTGCGCAAGAGGAAACGTCCTGATTGGTAGAGAGAATAAAGCGGTCGGCGAAGCGGCGAAGACCGGCAGTCGTTGCACAGACGTCGGACTGAGTAGGCGTCTCGTATTGTCTCACGTGGAATAAATTATCCTTTCCACAAATATAAGATATATTGTCTCTCACACTCTCTTCCATCCATTCCTGACACCTCCCCGTGAAACCAATTCGCGGTCAGTGCCGTTTAATATTTCGGTACATCAAGAAAACTATTTAAATTACAGTTCAGAAGTGGGATTCATCGAGTGCCGCCATTATCGTTTCTACGATCCGGCTTGCTACCGATTTTCCTTTCTCCTTCTGCTCTCATTCCTTTTTCGGAAGAATATATTACGGCGTGCAAAGCTGTAATCGTTAAGTATATATGTGGTGTTTCCGGCCGGTTATGCTGATAAGCACATCGGATCAACTACCGGTGCCGCATTCGTGATAATTTAGTGAGAGACATCATCCCGTCGTAACGACGTTAAGAACATTAAAGTTTAATATTGTGGATCGACGACCAGAAATATTGGTTCGCCACGCTACAAGTCGACATATGTCTCGCGAAAGAGATTTGCGAAAAGGTGTATAACGCTTTGAACATTCATCGGTGAGCTACGTCTCGAACATTCAACAGTTCGCCGCCATTTTAGGTGCTGCGTTTTACCGCCATCTTAGCGCGATCGAACGTTCTCGAACAGTCTCCCGCCATTTAGCGTATTGCGTGTTACCGCCATCTTAGTACGTCTCAAATATTCTCGAGTACTCACCCGCCAATATTCTGAGTGTGCTCAAGCAATTATCGGACAGTTTGGTGTATTCGAATATTATTTGCCTGTCGTCACGAAGATCAGTTGTCAGAATTCAAGGAAATATGGAACGGCAACGTTTAGAAAAGTTGTCTGTGAGTGAGCTGCAAGAGGAAGCCAAGCGATATGGGCTGAATCCGCCACAGAATGCCTCACGTTGCATAGACATGATTATGTCTCATTTAGAAAGACATGGACCTAGTGATTTGTTTAATCTACAAAAAGAAGCACAATCAGCCGCGAGTAATAACGAAAGTCTTGCGCGAACGTCAAGTGTGGTGCCTTCTGATTTAACGCAAGTCTGTGCTTTATTAGCGGAGCAGATGCGGGTCCAACAACAGGAGTCACGAATGTATCAAGAATATCAACGAGAGCAAGCTCGAATGCATCAAGAAGATCAACGAGAGCAAGCTCGAATGCATCAAGAAGATCAACGAGAGCAAGCTCGAATGCATCAAGAATATCAACGAGAGCAAGCACGAGTACAACAGGAACAGCAGCATCAAAATCAAATAATGATGCAGCAAATGATAGAGTTGGTGAATTTGTCTCGCGAGAATTCTCAAAATAGGGTGCGTAACGCGTCAAATAATGACAATGGTGATGTGCAAATAGCTGCAGGTGTTGCAACTACGCATCGCCAGCCGATTTCATCGGTGGCAACAGCGCATGCTGTCAAATTATTGACTGCCCAAATTCCCGAGTTTGCTGGGACGGACGAGGAGAAGATTGAAATATGGATACAAACTGGAGAAAGAATCGCCCAAATCCATGCTGTTTCGGAAGATGTATTACTTTTGGCAGCTTCAAGTAAACTCGTCAAAAATGCCAAGAGATGGTTTGATCTGAACGTCACTAAGTTAATTGAATCGTGGCAAATATTTAAAGATGCCATTATACGCCGATTTAAACGGAAGATATTGTTTCATGTCGCCATGCAACAAGTCGAGGCAAGGAGATGGAATTTTCAAAAAGAGCAATTCCAAGACTACGCCATGGACAAATTAGTGTTAATAAAAAATTTAAATTTGCCAGAAGAAGACACCATTCATTTGCTTATTAATGGTATCGGGAGCCGATCGTTACGAGAAGCAGCTGCGGTACTTCATTGTGCATCAGTCGATGAGTTCTTGGAAGAGATGCACCGGATAACATCGGTGTCAGCCGAATCCTTTCGCAAGATTGCTCATCAGGAGATCAAGAAGGATAAAGTGAAAAATAGTGGGGGTATGATGCCCAAAGACAATTAAGTGTCAAAATCGGACAAGGATGTGTTTTGTGTTTACTGCAAAACAAAAGGTCACGTCCGAGCTGATTGTTTTAAGTTAAAAAAGAAGGAGCAGTCACCTCCTGCGACAACTGCCAA
Organism: Temnothorax nylanderi; assembly: GCF_030848795.1. Taxonomy (NCBI): domain Eukaryota; kingdom Metazoa; phylum Arthropoda; class Insecta; order Hymenoptera; family Formicidae; genus Temnothorax; species Temnothorax nylanderi. The sequence goes on along the minus strand of NW_027249328.1, from coordinate 7,789 downwards.
ACCAGCGCCAGTGGTATCTGCGGTAGATGAAGATACTCAGGAGATGGAGATTGCAGTAGTGGACGAAGATTCCGGTAGGAAGTTAGAAATTTCCGATTCGCGTATTATTGTTACTTCGGTGAATCCATGTAATTTGAATGCGTTGTTGGATACCGGAAGTCCTGTTTCATTTATTAAATCTTCAATTGTCGCAAAATTTCTAAATGTTGGTTTAGAACAGATTGAAAATTTAAAAAGATATAAAGCAGTGAATAATACTATTATTACAATATTAAGATCTGCCCAAACAGTGATTTCTTTAGAGTTGTTACCGAATTTGAAAGCGTCAATTTCTTTATTGGTATTGAGTGATGACTCGTTTTCTTCGGATTTAATTATTGGTTTAGATTTTCTTAAAGAAAATAATATTTCGATTTTATATAACCCGTCTGGTGTTGAATTAAATAATCGAGTTCAGTTATTTCAAGAGATAGCTTCTACAGAAGTTGTTGAAGAAAAATCTGAAGACATGATGTCGTTATTACAAGAAATCGATATAGATTTTGATGAATCATATAAACAAAAGTTAATCTCGATGATGAAAGAGGTTGAAAATTCAAATATACCGTTGGTTAATGATCCCTAAGAGCAAAAAGTCGACTTTAAGTCGACTTGAAGTCGACTTCTACCGAAACTGACTTGGCAGAGAAGTCGACATTTTTAAGGACGAAAGTCGACTTGAAGTCGACTTGAAGTCGGCGAATGTCGCAAAAACCACCGACTTAAAGTCGACTTCCCGTCATGATGAAAAGTCGACTTCCCGTCATGACGAAAAGTCGACTTCCCGCCAACTTTTAAAGTCGATAAAATAAACCGCCGCGTACGTCTGGAGGTCGATTGTGTATCTTGAAACGAGGTAAAAATAACAAAAGTTAACAGATTTTATTAGATTTTGATAAATAAAATCGTAGATGCGCTAATGAATTTTCTCACTTTTGTAATTTTTACCTCATTATTTCAAGATACACAATCGACCCCTTGCTGGAGGGCTAAAACTGATGCATTTCGATTTTTTTTCATATATAAAATAATTTAATTATCTAAAAAACTGTATAATTACAATCCTAATGTTTTATTCTTAATTACAAAGGCGGCCATATCTGTGCCACTTCTGCGTGCGCGGATTCCGGCAGCCACTTCTGGTAAGCTGACAATAACAGAACTAAAATTAAAACATTCCAGCGTTAATCGCGAAACAATATGCAAAATTAGCTATATAAATATATATCATATTATTATCATAATGTTGTAAATATATAATATTATATATATATATATATATATATATATATATTATTATAAATATATAATATCCACAGACTTTTATACTAGACCACTAACATCTATGGACGCACTGCCGAAAAGCTGATGCGAGTGCAAGGTGCAAGTGTTAGTGAAGGGTGCGGCCATATTGAATTAACAATAAGTCACTATCGGGTGTTCAGTTGCTCATGATGTGCGTTTATCTGCATTCGTTATTACAGTACATAACGAAGCAGGCGAATGTTTTTGTGTTAAATATTGGTACATGTTATCAATAAGTTTGTAAGTCATGCCTTCGACGTGTAGCGTACTTGGATGCCGAAATCGAACCACTACTCCTGTAGTATTAAACCCTTTCTTTTGGACATTCTGTATATGCCAGACTATTGTATAGAAATCTTGTATAAAACCACTTGTATAGAATAGTAGTATAGCATATCTTGACTAAAATCAACATGGCGGCAAGCATCACGGCCGAGATGTCTGTCAGCGGTCTAGTATTGTATAGAAGTCTATGATAATATCTAAATATTATTTTATAAATTAAAATCTCACATTTTTTATCCGAACCCCAGATTTCTAGCAGTTTGTGTTTGGACACGACTCCCTGCGACTGCAGCGTTTGTACTATTGCTTGAGTGCGTGGTATCAACCTGAAAAAATCGTATTGAATTGATGTAATCTATTCGATAAATCAACGTGAAATCAAAAGAAGATAGAATAACGATTTACCTGGCCCATGACTTGGTGATGCTCCCAGGTGTTGTCAGCAGCGACGGGACAAATCGTTTCAGCTTAGGGCACACTTGACCCTCCAAGAAGAAATACGCTAACCACTTGACACCGTCCACGGATGCTCTATATCCATCGATGGTAGTGCCCATTCGGCCTTTCCGAATGTACCAGACACGCGGCAAATGATCTTTCCGGTTCATTGATTATATCTATAAATATCTTTATAAATAAGTAGGAAAAACATTATAAAGCAACAATTGTGATAAAAATACCTTGGCGGTGGATCAACCAATGGTTCACTAAGATGGCATAGCATGAGCGAATTTCGGCAATCATTCGGGTTCTATCATCGTGACACCTCGCATGTACATCTTATTCGTTTCGTACATCTCTTTATAAACCACCTATTCCGGACTGATTTTCCGTAGAACGCACGAAGAATGCATGAACACAGGTTCCTTCATTTCTGGTGTTCTGAAAGATGATACAGAATGGAGAGGTCGCATTCAATAGGTCTTAATTATCGATGATAATTAATAACACACCATACCTAACCTGTAAGCATGTTTCCACTTGGCCTTATCCTGATCCTCTTTTACCTCGTCGGGCAAAACCTTTCTCGCGACTTGATCCGCCATACCTGCAAGAACTATCTGGCGTCTTATCGTGTCCTGTCTCGCGGCACGTATTCCTCGCACTCGCGTAAACTCTGGTCCACTCATCTGGTCCTCCAGCCTCCTCGAGATTCGCCGCCATATTGATGATGCATGACGCGCCGCTTGACTGTTTTCCGTCTTTTTATAAGTCGACTATTTAGAAGTCGACTTTTAGTCGACTTTCCGCCATTTTTAGAAGTCGACTATTTAGAAGTCGACTTTTAGTCGACTTTCCGCCATTTTTAGAAGTCGACTAGAAGTCGACTTATAAAAGTCGACTTTCCGTCAACTGTGCTCTTAGGGGATAATTATTCTATTAAGGTTTCCCTTAAAGATGATTCAGTTTTTGCATATGCACCCAGACGATTGGCTTGGTCTGAAAGAGAGCAACTTAAAAAAATCACTGATGATTTATTGCGTCGTGGTATTATTAAGCGTAGTAATTCCCCGTATTGCGCGCGTGTAGTATTAGTGCGTAAAAAGGATGGATCTTTGCGAATGTGTATTGATTTGCGCCCGCTCAATCAGAGAGTAAATAAGCAATGTTTTCCTTTTCCGGTAATAGAGGATTGTATAGCACGTATTGGTAATAGAAAGGTATTTACGACATTAGATTTAAAAGATGCCTTTCACCAAATTAAAGTTCATCCTGAACATACAAAGTACTTTGCTTTTGCGACTCCGGATGGTCAATTTGAGCAGTTATATATGCCGTTCGGATGGTGTGAATCAGCAGCAGAATTTCAAAAACGTTTAAAGCAAATATTAGAGAGATTAGCTAAGCAGATTATTGTGTATATGGATGACGTTATTATTCCTTCTGATACGCCAGAAGAGAATATAAATGTCCTGAAAGAAGTTCTTATAATTTTTAAAAGTTATGGTTTCAGGTTAAATTTAAAGAAATGTAATTTCTTGAAAATATCGGTCGAATATTTGGGATGTTATATCTCCAGAAGGGATAACCATTAGTTTCCGACATACGGAAGCAGTTAGGAATTTTTCTGAACCTAAAAAGGTTGTCGAAGTGCAAAGGTTTTTGGGTTTAACCAATTATTTTAGAAAATTTGTAAAGGATTATGCTGTTAAGGCTAAGCCATTACAAAAGCTTTTGCACAAAAACGTAGAATTTAAGTTTGATGTAGAATGTCGTGATGCTTTCGAGTTATTGAAACGAGATTTAACGTCATACCCTGTTTTACGAATATATAACCCGAAGGCGGAAACGCAACTTCATACGGATGCGAGTGCCATAGCAATAGCAGCCATTTTATTGCAAAAACAGGATAATAATCAATGGGCTCCGGTTGCCTATTTCAGTCAGCCGACTAACAAAGCTGAAGCTAATTATCATAGCTTCGAGTTAGAAATGTTGGCCATGGTAAAAGCAGTAGAACGATGGCATATATATTTATATGGAATTGAATTTGTAATAATAACTGATTGTAATGCACTGGTATTTGCGATGAAGAAAGCGAATATTAACCCGAGAATTGCTCGATGGTCTCTCCGTTTACAAGAATATAAGTTTGGAATTTTACATCGAGAAGGTAAACGGATGGCCCATGTAGATGCGTTAAGTAGAGTTGTCGCGTATATAGAACCAATGCCTCTTGAGAAAGAGTTAGAATATAAACAATTGCGTGATATTAGGTTAAAAGAAATTGCGGAAAAATTGGAATTTGAGGACAATGAAAAGTTCACGTTGATTGATGGACTCGTCTTTCATAAAGGAAAGGATAAACCCAGATTCGTAATTCCGGAAGTTATGATAAATAACGTTATTCGAATATATCATGATGATATGGCGCATTGTGGCGTCGAGAAAACCCTCCAGGGTATATATGTAAATTACTGGTATCCTTCTTTACGAAAGAAAGTAGTAGATTATATAGATAATTGTTTGACTTGTCTGATGACAAATGCGTCTATTAATGCTCGCGAAGGCGAAATACAATTGGTAGATAATCCTGAGTCCCCGTGTCAAATTATACATACGGATCATTTTGGCCCTATCATAGAGTCGGATGAGGGATTCAAACACATTTTATTAGTAGTAGATGCGTTTACACGATTTACGTGGTTGTTTCCGGTTAAGTCTACTAGTTCAAAAAAAACTATCAAACATCTGGAATGGATGTTTAACACATTTGGAAATCCAAATATTTTAGTATCAGATAGAGGTACAGCATTCACTTCGAAGGAATTTTCAGAATTTATGCAAGTTCGGAATATTAAACATCGTCAAGTTGCTGTTGCTGCTCCGTGGGCAAATGGCATAGTAGAAAGGGTAAATAGGTTTTTAAAAGCATCTCTTAAAAGAATTGTTGAGGAGCAACAATCATGGTATTCCGCGATTGGATCTATCCAATATGAGATAAACAATACATTTCATTCCTCGGTGAAGGCTTCTCCTTCAAAATTGCTTTTTGGTTATGAGCAACGTAATCACTCGGATAATGAGTTGGTAAAAGCTTTAAGTAAATGGGCTGAGACTGAATTAAAAATATCGGATGAACGAGATATTGCTCGTAAGTTGGCAGTAGAGGTAACTGATAAAATAAAGAATTATAACAAGGCTTATTATGATAAGCAGCATAAAAAACCAACTCAGTATAAAGAGGGAGATTACGTTATGATAAGAGATACTGGGGTAAAACCTGGTGAAGATAGGAAATTAAAACCCTGTTATAAGGGACCGTATATGGTTGCGAAGGCTTTAAATAATAATAGATATGTGATCCAAGATATTCCAGGATTTAATATAACTTCCAGGCCCTATAACTCTATACTTTCCCCAGATCGATTAAAACATTGGATAAAACAACCAGAGTAATAATTTTATGTGATAATACATTTAAAAAGTGTTATTTCATACGATAATTATAAATTTAAATAAGTTTAAGTTTTGCGTGCGTTTAAATTTAAGATTGTAATATTATAAGAATGAAAAGTCTGAATAATTAATAATAATAATAATTTATGATTTGTGCCAAAGAATATTTTTAAGTTTTATTGACAATTGTATCGTTAAGGTATGTTTTTATTTTGTCGTTTGAGATTATAAATTCCGTGGAAACATTCGGGACGAATGTATGCGCAGAATGGCCGAACTGTAAGATTTTGAGTTAAGTTTCCGTTGAATGTTGCGCCGTGCCTAAATGGGCTGTATGTGACGTGATTGGTCGCTTGAGATACTGGTATGCGCCGTAGCGCTTTGCGCAAGAGGAAACGTCCTGATTGGTAGAGAGAATGAAGCGGTCGGCGAAGACCGGCAGTCGTTGCACAGACGTCGGACTGAGTAGGCGTCTCGTATTGTCTCACGTGGAATAAATTATCCTTTCCACAAATATAAGATATATTGTCTCTCACACTCTCTTCCATCCATTCCTGACACCTCCCCGTGAAACCAATTCGCGGTCAGTGCCGTTTAATATTTCGGTACATCAAGAAAACTATTTAAATTACAAAAGAATCCAACTTCTTCTCTTTGACCAATTTTGACGCTAGCATCAATATGACGTCACGTGATAACGCTCGACGCTGCTTTTCAGCGTCTCATGAAATGGCACCTTTATTTCAAGACCGTCTTAAGTAATGTCTTAAGATGCTAATACGGCTCTGTGATTGGTTCATGACATCTTAAGATTGTATTTAAGACGGTCTTAAGCCTTGTGTACACGATACTAGAAATCGGTCCGAGTTTCGGTTTAAACCAATGAAACTGCTGCTTTTCTGTAAGAGCTGCAAGTTGATTGGCTTAAACCGAAACTCGATTCGTATGTATTTGACCGGAAATGAATGTCCGGTAAAAGAATCTACATATGAAATCGTTTGTATTTCGTATGAAGACTTTTGAAGTGCAATTGAAAAGGTTTGTGAGTCATTTAGTTAATTGTAATTAATTAATCATTTTTTCACCATGCACTTAGCCGGAATAGATAAATTAAACAAAGGTTTTGTATCGAATCGTTTGTATTTCGTATGAAGAGTTATGAAGTGTGATTAAAAAGGTTTGTGAGTCATCCAGATAATTTTAATTAATTATTTATAAACCATGTACCTAGCCGAAATATAGATTTTTAGTTATTCATGTTAAAAGAAGAAGGCGCTAGTGTTCCCGAAGGTCCGTCTGCAGTCAGAATTAATATAAACGTACTTTTACAAATTATTTTATACTGAAATAAATAAATAGCTATAAGCGATAGTTGCTAATTAAGTTTTACTACGTTTACGCGAGCGTTACTTCTGTAGTAACTTACGATAATTCTTTCGCGTAAACGGGATTTTCCTTCGCGTAAACGGGATTTTGTAGTAACTTACGATAATTTACTCCGCGTAAACGGGTGAATTATCATAAGTTACTACAGAAGTAACGCTCGCGTAAACGTAGTATTTGTCACTCATATACATTTTCCCTTACCACGTTTACGCGAGCGTTACTTCTGTAGTAACTTACGATAATTCCTTCGCGTAAACGCCCTAAGGGCCAATTTCACCAACCACGGTTAGCTTAACCGACGGTTAAAGTTAACAGGATTGACCAATAGAAATAAATCCACCCTGCTTTCTATTGGTCAATCCTGTTAACTTTAACCGTCGGTTAAGCTAACCGTAGTTGGTGAAATTGGCCCTAAGAGCACAGTTGACGGAAAGTCGACGGCAAGTCGACTTTTATAATAGCGTTTTCGATTGGGGTGCACTGGCTGCACTGACAAGGGAACGGTCGGGGGTGTCCGAGACCGATTTGGATGCGCTTTGGATATGTTGTTGAGCATCAAAAAATATTAGACTCGTATTTTTTTTTTGCGGCTTATCTCGACGTTTAGGGGTTGAAACAACCCCTCGAAAATAACGGATTTTATAGTTTTTAGCGAATATCTTCGAAAATATAAGGCGTATAAAAAAAAGTTTGGTACAAAAGGTTTATGGCTTTTTGTGCTCTTTACAATGGCGTAATCAGATTTTTCAAATTTGTCACATTTTTTAATTTAACCCCACCCCCACCTATTATTTTTGCCAAATATAACAATTTTTCCAACGCAAATTTAAGAGCGTTAAATGCCAAATACATCCATGTGTATTTTTATTATGAT